>NC_143484.1:49148374-49448908 GCF_027475165.1 Benincasa hispida | reverse complement strand
CTCTCTTAAATGTACCTATCTCGTTGCTTCTTTTGTGTATGATAAAAGAAGTGGGGAGCATATGAGTTAAATATAACCTAGACTGTACTTAATTATTGTTCGAAAGAAAAATCATATCAATTAACTTTGAGTTAAGCTCACTTTATTTTTTTTTCCCTCTCTTCTAACTTGTCTTTCAATTTTTAAAATAAAATAAACTTCATCCCTTCAACTTAAAAAAATAGTTTCAAATATTGTTGAATTAAGAGTTAACAACATATAACACTTTAATAAAGACCTCATATTTCAATTATGTCAACATTTTTTTATTATTTACACAAGTGTTTAAGTCAGTTGGTTAAATACACAAAAATTAGGATTCAGCTACTTTTTTATTCTCAACCTATAATTATACTTCTTGTGGTAGACAATTGGAGAGAGAAATTGCATTTATGATATCTTTTTTCATATTTATGAATCATTTTCAACGTTGGAGAGATAATATACATTTATTGTATTCTATTAATTATTTGAGATTTTTTCTTATTGTCAATTAAAGAGAGACAATATACATTTATTGTATTCTATTAATTATTTGAGATTTTTTCTTATTGTCAATTAAAGAGAGACAATACATTTAGTATGATTTTATTTTACATTTAACACATTTGGACGTATCAAGCAATTGGTTTTTCTGACGGGTTACTAGTTATTTTAAATATACCTTAGAACATTGTTTTAGTTGTTTGCAAATGTTTAACCAATATATGAAATATACTATGGTATATAAATCAAAGATTAACCCAATGTTCAATATCAATCCCAGTATATATAAAAAAAATCTTTTATATCATTGTATGTATAATCCCAATAAATCAAACTTTAATACCAATTCCCTAACAGAAATGTAATTCAAAATTAATTTAACAATTTCAATATACAACAGTATATAAACCACTCAGCGTTCAACATAGTTCATAGTATATATAAAAAACTCTATTTGTATCACAATATATTTCATAAATTCCATTTAATTAGTCAGAAATCCCAATGAATTCTATTTAAGCTTTAAATGTATTTATTATATATTATTAATTAGTTGAGATTTTTTCCTATTTGAAAATAATATGATTTTTTGTCCTCAAGTTTGACTTCAAATGTATGTGAGCGCACATGTGTGTATACCAATATGTATTTGTATATACATTTGTTTATTTGAAAATATGAAATGTACGATATATACTGTGATATATTGTGGTACGTTGAAGTTACTAAATTAATTTTGAATCACACTTCGATTAGGGAATTGTTGTTAAATTTTGATTTATTGAGACTATATATATTGTGATATAAAAGAAATTTACGATATATACTAGAATTTATGTTGAATATTGAGTCAATTTCTGATTGACTGTGGTATATTTCAAATTTTAGTTAGAATATTTGCAAATATCTAAATAATGCTCTAAGATATATTTAAAATAACCATAAATTCGTCAGAAAAACCAATTGCTTGATACGTCAGATGTGTTAAATGAAAAATAGAATAATATTAAATGCATTTTATCTCTTCAATTGAAAATTAGGAGAAATCTCAAATAATTAATCACATTTTCTCTCTCCGACATTAAAAATGCTAGAGGTATTTTTGTCCAAAAATAACATTAAATCCCTTAAATAAAAACATTCAAACATTTAGACAAATTTTAAAATAAGTTTTCAAAAGGGATTAAATCTATAATAATCCCTTAAACTAAGGGTCGGTTGACAAACAAAAAGATGAGCTCACAATTAGAATCTAATTTCTATTGTTTTTAGGGACCTTTTTAAATATAAAAAAATATTTAAAAATATTATAAAGTAGTTTTTAGAACTTTTTGCATGTAAAATTTTTTGGGATTTTTCTATTTATAAGATTTTAATGACTCTTTGCTAGTCCATTCTCTTCTTAAATCCTCCGTAAATTCCTCTAACAAATGTTCCCTTCATAAACGTGGACAAGAGACTTGAGTAAAAGAAGCACCAACAGAATTGATGAATTCAATGGGCATTCATTTGTAGGCCAACCCAATTCCACCATTAAAGCTTACACCTCACTTTTCCACTACTTTCGACTTTGAGACCATCTACATCCAAAATGGCAGAGGGTCTGGCCCGTTTCAAAGCTCAATTATTGTGCTATAACCCTGTGGCCTAAAAAGAAAACTTTTAAAAAACAACATCGAGACGTTGAGAGATTTCGTATGCCTTTGAAAATATGTTTAGTCTTGAAAGCTTATTTGATCGAAAGATTTTGGTTTTCACAGCACGATATGTAACAAAATTCTAGTTGAAAGTCTTGCAAGCCTTTATCATTTTGTTACTACTGTTTTGAAAGGAAATGAATTTAAACCCCTAATAGGAGAATTGCTTAATTGAGTATTTTGGTCTTTGAGTCAGGTCGTCGAAAAACGGAATATATCTTCGAGTGTGGTAATGCAGTAGGAGGAGGATGATGAAGAACGATGGGGAAATGCAGTAGGAGGTTGAAATAAGGTCGGCTTGGGCGGAATTTGTAAGCCATCAACACTCCCTTCCAACATAGCCACCACAACACTCATTGATGGCCTCTCCTCTGGCAATGTCTGGATGCACCACAATCCAACAATTATCATTTTTCTCGCCCTTTCTTCTTCTTCCTCTGTGCTGCCCCACCAAAGCCCTCCATCTACATCACTTCTTCCCAAATCCTCATATATCCAATCCGGAAAGTACTCTTCTTTGTTTTCCCCAACTCCTAATTCACCAGGTCTCTTTCTTTCACCCACCATCTCAAGAACCAACATTCCAAAACTATAAACATCAGACTTGTGTGAAACTTTACCAAAATTTCTAAATATTACTTCTGGCGCCATAAATCCTGCGGTCCCTTTCACACCCGTCATCGACATGTGACTTTCTCTAGCCTTGCATTGCTTGGCAAGCCCGAAATCTGAGATTTTGGGGCAGAACTCATTGTCCAAAAGAATGTTGTGTGGTTTGA
Source organism: Benincasa hispida (assembly GCF_027475165.1). Taxonomy (NCBI): domain Eukaryota; kingdom Viridiplantae; phylum Streptophyta; class Magnoliopsida; order Cucurbitales; family Cucurbitaceae; genus Benincasa; species Benincasa hispida. The sequence continues at coordinate 49,445,907 of NC_143484.1, read as the reverse complement.
TGTCAAAATGTAAAATCCTTGTGTTGCAGCCTTGATGCAAATACTCTAATCCTCGAGCCACACCCGTAACTATGCTATACAACATGTTCCAATCCATAACTGTTTCATTTTCTCTTTGTTGTCCTCGATGAAATATGTATTTATCTAATGACCCTTTAGGCATATACTCATAAACCAAGGCTCTTTTCCCCTGCTCATAGCAGAAACCTAAGAGAGTGACTATGTTTAGGTGCGAAGTTCTGGTGATGCTAACCACTTCATTCATAAAGTCTTCACCGTTATCATTGGATTCATTCAACAGTTTCACTGCCACTTCACGACCATCGGGTAACTTCCCTTTGTAGATAGAGCTGAATCCCCCTTGGCCAAGCTTGTTCTTGAAGGAGTCTGTAATTTTCTTCAGCTTTGAGTAACTGTATTGCTTGGGAGTGTGGGTTGAACATCTCCTAATGATTTCATCAATTTTGTTTTTGTTTGACATGCCTTTTCTTTTCTTGTAGATGAAGATGACGGTGGAGATTACCACAATAATGCTTCCTAAAGCAATTGCAACTGAAGGAGTTACAAATTTATATGATTAGTAAGGCAGTAAGATAACGCAATGCTGAAATGGTATATTAAAAATATAGTGAAAGTAAAATGAGAAGAGAGACTTTGGCATCAAATTTTAGCAAAAGCTAGAAGTCTGTATATATAGTACCTGTGATAAATATTTTCTTCTGCAAATTTGATTGTCCTGAAAAAAAAAAAAATGAAATAGGATAAATATCAGAAGTGCTTTGAGGGGGCTAATGGAGTTTGGAAAATACTTCACTCAACACAAAATCCAACTCCCACCAGAAAGAAACCTATGGTTAAAAAATCACAAAAGTACTCTCTTCTTAGTGGGAATTCGGCTTTGAGATATCTCCACAATGGTATGATAGTGTCTACCTAGGGCACATGCCCCTATGTCTTTGTTTTTTGTTTCACCTAAAAGGCTTCATACCATTGAAGATAGTTGTCTCTCTTATAAATTTATGATTATCCCCTTATATAGCGAACGTGGGACTTTGATCGCATTCCCAATAACTAATGTTTCCACTTCAATGAACACATAATTCAATTAAAGCACTTGATCCTTCATACCAAATTCTTCTCTCTTGTTTTCATGCTTTGTTCTCTTTCTTTGTTGTTTTTTTCCTTTTGTTACTCTTTAGATGGTTCTTATTATTCCAATATATTTAGGATACACCAACATGAACTTCTATTTTCTCAGAAGTTCTAATTATCAAATGAAGTCTTCATTTGATACATTGAAAAAAAGAAAAAAATACACATATTTCATTTCGCTAGGGATGTCTATCGACTTCAAGCAAATTTAGACAAGAATTAGAACTTCTTAAAGAAAGTTACCATTGCTATCCAAAAGTTCTTACTTTTGTTCTGGAAAGTACAGATCATAGACAAAAACACAGTTCAAAAACACATCTGAAAAACCAAGACACTTTTCCAGTTAATATGGGAGGAAACAGAGAAGGGAAAATGAAATAGAAACTAGAAAATTGTAATTCACCGACCCCATTTGTTAACCATTTAGAAATTGTTTGGGGTGCTTAATTGTTTATTCTAGTCCATTAGTTATAATAGTATGTATTGAGGTATTAGTCTAAGTTATATTAGTTTCTGTTTAGTGTATATGTATATATAAAAGTAAATATTTGTTTGACAGAACTAAAAAAAATCTATAAAAATCTATAATTAGAAAGTGGGAAGGAAAGAAAAAATTACAAAATCATGAGAGAGTACCTATTTTTGTGTTTCCACCTTTACATACGAACTGTCCTCGGGTATTCGAGCATTGGCCTCCGCTACGAAAACATTGAGTACAAGGAGTAGATATGGTGACTTGAAGTTGGAAATTAGAAGTAAACTCAACAGCTGAGTTATTGGCATCAATCGGGCGAATTGGAATAAAAAATTCAGACTTGGAAGTGGGACAGTTGGGGGAAGCACTGGTGTTGACGTACGAGTAATAACCAGGGCAACTAAATGAACTGTCGAAAAGAGGAAGACCATCTATAGGTTTATGAGTGCAATTATACAAAGTAAGAGTATAATCTGCGGATAAAGAAGATGAAGGAGACGTTGGAAGAGCTAGATCGTCCAGAATAGAACAACTGCGAGTATTTATTCGCTTCTGAAGTTCTGGGTCATCGATATGGATGACATTGGACTGAGATATGGCAACAACATCAAACCAAATTTCTTCTTCACGTTTCAGCTGGATTTTTGGCTGTCCTGAGCAGTTTTTAACAGTGTATAATCCGCAATCAGTGAGCGACACATTGTTAAAAGGGAATCCTATGAGGCCCAGATTTCCACACTCGAATAACGGGCAAAATGGACGAACGTAACTGCTATCCCTCCTAGCCAACGGAAGTGCCACTAGCTGAGTGAGAACAAAGGACAAAAGGAAACAGAATAACCCCATATGGAATTCCGTATTCATAAATCTACCTCGATCCCCAAGTCTACTTCTCCGAGTTGTTTATGATTTCTAGGGTTTCCAGCCAGGTATTGAAATCTCGAAGAAACTGGACGGAAAGAGAATAAAAATCAAGGTGGGGGCATCCTCCAGAAATTTACAACGCAGTCTATGGGAAAATACGGTTCGATGAATTGGAGAGGTCCAATTTACGCCCAATTGACCAGCCATTTGCATAGACTTGACTCTTTGAATCTTCATACTCTGTATTTAAACAGTCAAAATGGAGGCCATAATTAAATGAAGGTTTCGTCATTTGTAGCATAAGGCTGTCCAAACCCTAGCAATTTCAATCTCTATCTATGGTCAGAAGTCTTCGCCCGATATGAACCGACGGCACGATAATTATAAATCAATGGAACAAGAAAGGAGAATTTGATCTTGGAAAATTTCCTCACTGAAGTATTATTTCCAAGAGATATACTCAGCTTTCTCCACACTGAAAACGATGGGAAAAGGTCCAATATATATACTTGAAAGAATGCTAAAACGAATAATGATGAAAAGGAAAAATAACAGACTATAGCAATTTTAGTCTATGTGGGCCTAGATGTGGTCGACTCTTCTCTTGACCTGCCTTTACCTCAATATCCTTCCTCAGACGATTGGGTGGTGGAACTAGCCTGAGTTTGCCATGAAGATATGAAAACTGAGAATGTGAAAGAGGTTTTGTAAGGCAATCAACTAACGGTTTGTTGGAGGGAACCTAACGAACAGACAACTTCCTTCGAAGAGCTTGATCACGAATGTAGTGAACATCAATTTCAATATGCTTCATTCGCGCATGAAAGGCTGGATTTGTAGCTAGGGCGCCTCCACCAAGGTTATCACACCACATTATAGGAGCAGATAGTGTCGAGAAGCCAATTTCAGTCAATAAGTTCTAAATCTACATGATCTCGACAGTAGCTTGGGCAAGGGCTCGGTACTCAGAGTCAGTACTTGAACGTGCTACAACAACCTGCTCTTTAGAGGTTCAAGACACCAAAGACAAACCCAAGAATACACAATAAGCAGCCATCGACTTCCTCTCATCTATATTAGTAGCCCAATCCGCATCAGAAAAGGCGGTAATCGACAATCGATCACTCGATTGTAACAGTAATCCATAGTCAAGAGTCCCTTTGAGATAACGTAGTACTAGTTTCACTATTGACCAATGAACATCTGTGGGGGCTTTGAGAAATTGACTAAGTTTATTTATAAAAAAAAAAAGGCTTTGTCGGGTCTGGTATTAGTCAGGTATTATAAGGCCCCAATGGTACTACGATGGGTAAAGGGATCAATGAGAGGAACTCTTGAAGGATGAGCGGAAGCGGATCTTTCTAATTCATTGTGACAGAATTTCCACATATATATTCAAACAAATAGATATGCATTGATAACTTTAAATTACAGGTATGCGTTCAAAGATAAAATACAAGAGACTGAGAGAATATACCAGTTAAAGACTTTTCTTCACGTGAATGCATGCCTCTCGCTCTCACTAGCTCAGCAAGTAAGTGTCCAGCAACACCCCAATCGTCTACATGAACAGCTTCGCACGAACAATAGCAAACGAGGACGACACCACCACTCGAAGCCCTCAGTATTCTTTGAGTGAAAATCCAAAGGGTGGGCTTTGATGAAATTGATAGAAGGGGGATGAAAGGCTATCGTATACTACGATCAAGCAAGTGGGAGAATGATAAGACTATCGTATAGTCAGGTACTTGATCGTTTAGTGTGGGGTACACGATCATGTGGTAAAAGCTAAGCGATCATCTATACGATCGTCTAGTTCAGCTTAAGTGCTAAGCGATCGTCTATGAAAAGATAAGCGATCGTTTAGGAAAGTGCAGGCGATCGTAAGTGCGGGCGCGGGCGTGCGATCGTTTAGTAAGCGGGCGCTATCGTATAGGCTCTCAAACACAAAGCGATAGAAGGCTTTTCACATCGTGAGCAATTATGCGTGTCTTGTGCAAAATGAGAACAATTTTCGTTTTATTCTTCAGTTACTAGAACTGAATTGAACTTCCCATTAACGCACGAATTCGGAGAAAACGCCGGCCAATTATCTTATAACCGTCCAATTAATAAATTAATGAATATAATCATATTATATTCTTAACCTATAGTTTGATATCATATATCAACTATAGTGTTTTCTCCTCTACATGATATAAATCATATTTATATCCAATTTCCTCCAAAATAATGTATCTCATACATTTAGTCAATCATATCATATATAATTAACCAGTTAAATTATATCATATATAATCGAACTCCCTCTTGTCAATTTGAACATTTCAAACTGACCCAAAAACTGATTCTCAACTTGTATCCAAGCTACCAAGGGGACCTTATGAACTTATGGTTCGAAGCTCCAACGGTACGTGAATAGCTGACTAAACTCTTTAGCCACGAGATCCACCATCCATTAACTGCCAGACATTCCATTAAAGACTGACAGCTGAACTCTTCTTACTACAGATATATTTCCATGTCCATCGGATATAACCAATCATGAGTACGATAACCCTTCACAGATGCTTGTAAGTACAACTGGGCCAATTTATCATTTTTCCCCTGTAGTTACATCTCACTCCTTAAGTACCACTGATCCCTCTAGTGAACAATATAATATAGTCCAACTATGTGTGAATACCTCTCGGGCCATGAGAAGGTGTGACGCCACATCGTTCAAGTCCTGGAATCAACCCTTAAGGAAGCTATCTATCTACTTGCTCATGCTTTGGGGAAGGAGTGAATTCCATCTTGTGTAGTTGAGTTCCCAGCTCCCAAATCAGATGAATCCCCAAAGTGGTAGGTTTGAGTCGACGACCTTGCCACTCACACCCATGCAAATCAAAGGACCGCCCTCAATAGCAGAAGTTTCCAACTCACTCAGGATTGAGGTCATGTTATCTATGGTCATTCTAGTGAAGTGGAGTCTCTATCATGAACGATAATATATAATGAGACGTTAACACTTCGTGTTAGGTCTTATACAAACTCTTTGTATAGGATGCCCCCGCTCGCATGTCCCCTACACGAATGATCAAGATCAGACCATCTGTGACAAGTCACAACACTTATAACTATTCCACAAAGCGGGCCGCATCCATAGCGTTACCAAGATAAGGTTTCCCTCCTATATCCATATACTACAAACCATTTTGGTTATCATTTAAGACATGATCCACTTGTATGTCACCACATATATGCTTAAGTTACATAAAGAAAACCAGGGATTTTAGTTTATTTGTTTATGGTAAAACAAATAAAATATCCAAATGAGCAAAATCAAGAAGTGAAGTAAATATCATATATTATACATCACAAGTGTTCATACAAACTGTTTACAAACTACAGGACACGAGACTTTAGGACATCAACCTCAACAACTCCATGATCTCACACGTTGAAACCATGGGCTCATGCTTCTTGGCCAAAACGTTGTTAAGACTAGCCAAGATATAGGCTCGAGCCTTCTCATTCGTCCGTGTCCAACACTTATAAGCCTTCCGAACATTTCAAGCGGCATTAGGAGGTGGAATAGGAGGAAAATCCTTCGTAAGGACAAATCTGAGATCATTGATGATCGGTATTATTGTGATCGTGTGTTTCCAACTAGCGTAATTCTCGCTAGTCAGTTTATCGTCGCTAAGTAGAACTAAAGTGGCAGTGGCCATTACTACGTTGCTGAAAATAGAACAAACTTAATAAATCTATGCTAAACCACATTCTAACACCAATTTTAGTTTTAGCAAAATAATTTCCAAGTACCCTAAGTGAAAAGACTTCTATTTCGCAATGATGCCCTAGGAGGCAGGACAAACGTCACCGGTGGGGTGATCAAATGTCTCTTCACTGGGATGAGACACTCTCAACCATTAGGCAGAACCAACTCTTGAAATTGCACCTAACAGTCACCATTTGTTCGGTCCAGAACTATTAACTCTTAACAATTCCATGTAAGTGTAACCCCTCGTTTTCGGCCCTAGAGTCCCGCCCTAATGCGCCCGCCGTAGGGAAAAAGCAGATTAGGACAAGAGACTAAATGATCTTATCCTATATAGGAGATCAAATAAAGAAAAGTGTAAAACTATCATCCTATAGGGGGACACTCTCAGGGTGTCTTGGGGTGATGCATAGAAACTTTATCCAACCTAACGAGAGAGACCGTGGGATATGCTGTCGCACTTCCCGCTCCCACTTACAATGAACATTCTCTCTATCCACTTGATACTGATCTACCCAAACACCATCCTTTAAGGGGATATTCCCAGGGTACCACGAGGCTGAGGATAGATCTCACGGTGTGGACAATTAAAGGAGAAACGTGAGAGGTTTAAATGAAGCATCAGATACCCCAAGTACCTCCCACTGAATGTTCTACCTAGGGGTTTATTAACATAGACCATTCGGCTACTGATTTTAATCTAAGTCAGTTTTATTTGCTGAAAAACAACTTTTTTCTTTGAAATTAAATAAGTTCAAGTAGTCACATTAAACTCTTTAATGGACCGTCCTCAAATTTGCATGCATGCATCAAATCTATCTAATTCACCTTTCCAGGTAGGTTCCCAGGTAGGGGTGTTCCGTTTCCGTCACCTTAAATACCCCAGCCTAGACAGAACTCGCCTTCGACAAAAGGTCTCTTATAGATAGATTTACTACACTTTAACCTTTTATTAGTCAATTTAATCCTATTAAACTGATTAAAAGATTAAAGTCTAGGTTGCTAATCTCATTAGAACTGTGATCTTAGGTCTATCTTCACCAAGTTTTAAAACACTTTTAAAACCATGATTCAAACCTAAGTTCGTATGCATGTATTTCTTATAGATTTTAATTCTAATTTCCTTATAAACTTTATAAAAGAAACAATTAAAACTATACACATTGCCATACAACTAGGTATTTATAACACTTATAAATTTAACCTATGTGTCATGCTTCATGCAATGTCCATTCATTACTATACATAACTTTTATATACAAGTAATGAACCAAACAAACATACTTCCATACACCCTTATATTATAACACTTATAATATAAAGATGATGCATGTCTATGCTTTATGCATGCATAAATATAACTCTTATATTATATGATGCATGAGCATGCTCTTATGTAATTTAAATCACGCTCCTCTAAATCATAACACTTATAATAAAGAGATGATGCATAACCAAAGCATAACCTAAGGTGAGATTTCTTCTATATGGCATACCATATGACATATAAATAAACATACATCCTATGTACATTCACAAAGATTAATGGACCGGGATGAACCACCTCAAAACTGGAAATAAAAAATTCTATCTATTACATTTTTCATCGAGCAAACCAGTCACAGGCAAACCAAGTCTTGAACCGCTCGGGCAAAGCTCCCATTGTTTAGTAAACGCAGTCGGGTATACACGATCGTTTAGCTACGATTGAGTATCAATAAATATTCGATGAAGCATGAGGTACCCGATTGTTTAGCGCACAAGACAAAACACGCGAGTTTAAACAATCGTTTAGATGACGATGTTGTTGTGAAGCACGATCGTCTAGGCGATCACTTAACAAGCTATAAGTAAACTTTTTACTCCGCGATCGTGTAGTTAGAAACTAAGCGATGAAGCTTGCCGAGATACACGATCGTCTAGTGCACACGCGTCAACTTGCTTCCGAGTATCCGATAATCTATGATCGTTTACCCCATCGTTTACACGACCCGAACAATGCTTGGTTGTCTTCATCCTCGAAGAACAACAACTACTTGCCTTGAAGCCTCAGCATGAACGACTCACAAAGACTCAAACACTCTGAATTTACAAACTCGATAGAAAGTTAATACGCCCCAAAACACAGGGGCCCTTACAATTAACTTCAAATGTAAAAGAATTTAAACAACCAGAGGCTTCATCCCATAAAACTCCATTAATCCACATCCACAAACATACGTTTAACGCTTAAATAGAATGTAGACACGTTTCACCCACCAAGAAAGTAAATGTTATTCTTTGCATAAATGAATTTGGAATATCAGAACCTGGCTTTGATACCAATTGAAGGAACTATTATCAAATAGTACCTCTGAGCGGAAGCAAGATCGTTCCAAACTCATTGTGACAGAATTATCGCATTCACGATCAAACAGACTAGATATGCATTTAACAACAAATTACAAGCATGCTTTGAAAACTTTACACAACAAAGAGAATGAAATACATACTAGTCGAAGGACCTTCTTCACAGAAAACTCGTTCTCATCAAATAGACTGCATCTCTCGCTCTCGCTGAAATCGTCCACCAAATCATGGTCGTCTACCCACGAACGGACTCCTCATGAACTCGGCAACAAGGAAGACACCACCACTTGGAACCTCGGTATTCTCGGTGTGAGAATCCAGGAGGTGTGGGCTCTGTTGGATATGGTGGAGGGAAGGAGGAAGGGACGATTGTTTACCACGACCAAGTAAGTGGGAGATATCGGGTGTCTTTCGTATAGACAATGTTTGATCGTTTAGGTAAAGGTAGACGATCGTGTAATAAAAGTGGCGAGATCCTATAGACGATCGTTTAGTAAACGCTCGGGCGCATGATCGTGTAGAAAAGAGTTAGACGATTGTTTAGTAAAACATATGTGATCGTTTAGTAAACTGAGCACATGTATACGATCGTTTAGAAACTTTGAGCTGTCGTTTCAGTGTGTGATATCATATACGATAGCTCATGGTTTACGTGATTTGGTGGGCGATTGTTTAGACGATCTCAGCGAGAGCGAGAGGTACAGTCCGTTTGACAAGAACGAGTTTTCTGTAAAGAAAGGTTCTTCAACTGGTATGTATTTCGTTCTTTATGTCATGTAAAGTTTTCAAAGCATGCATGTAATTTGTTGTTAAATGCATATCTAGTCTGTTTAATTGTGAATGCGGTAATTCTGTCACAATGATTTGAAACGATCTTGCTTCTACTAAGAGGTACACTTTGATAAGAGTTCCTTCAGAATGATGAGAGGTTAAGAAAGATTGATATTGTTGGGTTGGGGGTGAGTTTGAGTTAGTAGAAGTGGGAGAGAGATTGGGTTGTGGCCGAAGAGGGCAGTAAATGAAACTGTAGAAGATGTCCAAACCATGAGAGGATGTTAAGGACATCAGATGGCTGGCCCACTATAGTATAGGGTGTAGCTTGAGCCGATGACTCAAAGAATCCTTCTCCAAAGGGGAAGCTCTCTTCATTAAAATTCGCATGGCACGAAATGATAATGACATTCTCTACAGCAAGCACAGTAAGGAAGCCTAATGGTCTCATTTCACAGACCATGCTTGGAACGCTTCTTCCTTAGGCTTGAAAGAAAGAAAAGTGAAGACCAATGAAAATGGCTATCCTTCCAGACGAAAAAAGACACCGATAGCCTTTATGAACAGGGGATGGTCCCAAATTAACACAACAAGTAGTATGGAAATCAAACTTGTGGGAATGATAAGGTCTAAGATTAGGGTAGCACATACAACCGAACACCCGCAAAGAAGAAAAATCCAGTTTTTTTGTTTAAGAGAATCTCCATTGGTGATTTTTCCTGTAACACAGTAAATGGCGGACCATTAATAAGAAGAGTAGTAAGTTGAAACACATAGAATCGAAGCACTGAAGCTTGAGTAAGTAATGTCAGGCCCATTTTAACGATATACCGATATTTGTGCTCGACCCTGCTATTTTGGACTGAAGTATATGGATAAGACAACCAAATTTGAATTCCCAAATGAGCACAAACTTGTGCAACGGCTTGAACTCACCACCACCATCCATTTGCATCATTTTAATGGAGGTTTGAAACTGATTAAGAACTAATGCTTGAAAATATTTGAAAACATTGAACATGTCACTCTTTTGTCGAAGAGGATAAAGCCACGAGAAGCGACTAAGTAATCAACAAAAACTACATAGTAGCAGAAACTGTCACCAGAAAGCAAGGGAGCAGGACCCTATAGGTCAGTGTGAACTAGTGTAGAAAGGACAGTAGTGTTGGGTCTGCTTCTTGTTGAATGAATAAAATGAGCCCAAATGATGAATGATATGGCCCTTCTTGCTGATCCAATTTCGTGAGTCCAAATATTTTGCCCCAAAAGAATTTTGGTTTGGTAGAATACTTGGCTAACATTTGTCCACGAACTTCCAGTTGATGTGCTCCACGTGGTTTGATCCACTAACCCTCGCTTGATGGAAGTGAAAGAAAAATTATTCTGATGGGTGATAATTTTCAGAATTCATTTCCTTTCTCTCTCTTACTCTCTCGTTCTCTCTCTTTTCGATTTCTTTAGAGCTTCTTCTAACCCTAATTTTATGTTTGTTTTGTGTGACTGCTTGAGTAAACGATTGATGAACAAAAACATGCAATCTTGTAGAAGAAAGGAAGAAGAGAAACGCTACACAACGATATACGTGGTTTCGCAAATGATGCCTACATCCACGGAAAGGAGGAGAGATCTTTATTCAAGAGCTAAGTCACAGATTTTTCTTTTACAGATTTCAAGTTTTCTTGAAGCTATTATATTGTATGCTACGAAATTTGTAAATGATGAGAAGTTATACTATTTTCTGATACAAGTAGTTACAATAACAAATTGTAAAATTTAAAGAAATGTGAATAATTCTTGAATATGTTGAATGTTTGAGTTTATTCTCTTCAAATCTCCACCTTAAGCTCAACATGCAAACTCTTCTCCTTCTTGATTTAACATGTCTTCACCCTTTTTCAGGAATCTGGAACCCGATCTAACCAAGACAGTTTGCTAGCTTGAGTTTGCTCACAGGTTTGGTAAGCATGTCGGCTGCGTTTTCGGTAGTATGAACTTTAAGCACCTAGACTTCTCATTTCTCTATTCTGTCTCTTACAAAATGATACTTAATGTCTATGTGTTTGGACCTTGAATGATACTAAGGGTTTTTGGATAGATGAATGGCACTTTGGTTCTTTACTACTGTTTGATTAATACCAAAGTCCTTCATCAATCCCTTTAATCACATTGCTTCTTTTATTGCTTCTGATAAAGCCATGCACTCTGCTTCTGTGGTTGATAATGCTGTGATTGATTGTAAATTTGCTTTCCAACACAACAAATTAGGACCAAATAAGAATAGATAACCTGTTAATGATCTTCTTTTGTCTTGGTCACCTGCAAAATCTGAATCAACATATCCATATAGCTCTAAATTTGATTCATTAGTACTTTCATATGTTAATTTTGACTGTTTAGACCAAATTAGATATCTTAAAATCCATTTTGTTGCTTCCCAGGGTTAGACATGTATCTACTGACAAGACTAGTGCTATATGATAGGTCTAGTCTAGTAGATATCATTAAGTACATTAGACTCTCTACTTCTTGATTGTATAGAATTGATTGCATTTGAGTCAAATGTTCTATGTCTGTTTCTTTTGGTGAGTTTTCTGAGGAAAGTTTAAAATGACTAGTAATAGGTATAGTGACTGGTTTTGCATTAGACATATTTAATCTGTTAATAACTTTTTCACAGTAGTTTAGTTGGCTAATGGTTAGAGTTGAGGAAGCTCTGCCCCTTTGAATTTCAATCCCAAGGTTCTTTCTAGACTGACCTAAATCCTTCATGTCAAATTCTCTCTTTAGGAGGTTTTTGACATGAATTAAATCCTTCTTAGATTTCCCTGCTAGTAGCATATCATCAACATAGAGTAGTAGATAGACTTTGTCCTTATATGTAGATGAATTAATATAAGAAAAAATATCATAGGAACTTCTTTGAAATCCAATACTCTCTATGTAATCATTAAACCTTATGTACCAGCATCTAGGGGATTGTTTAGGACCATACATAGACTTATTTAGGAGATAGTATAGGTCTTCCTTTCTTCTTTCTTCAAACCTTTTAGGTTGAACCATATAGATAACTTTATCTAGATTTCCATGAAGGAAAGCAGTTTTAACATCTAGTTGATCTAGTTCAAAGTTGTACTGAGCAACTAGAGATAAAAGAAGTCTAATAGAGGTTTGTTTTACTACTAGTGAAAAGATTTAAGAATAGTCTATGCCTTCCCTCTGTGTAAACCCTTTAGCCACTAGCCTTGCCTTGTACCTAGGCTTTTCTTCTTTGGTAGAACCCTCATTTAGTTTATATATCCATTTAGAGGCTATAGGTTTGCATCCTTTACGAAGAGGGGCTAGGGTCCAAGTATTATTGACAGTGAGTGATTCCATTTCTTCACACATAGCTTAAATCCAAGACCTAGCATAAGGGCAATTTACTGCCTCTTCGAAAGTGGCTGGTTCTTGGTCATTAGGAGCTATTGTGGCATTTAGGACTAGGTTCATGTAATTAGTTTCAGTATACCTAGCTGGAGGAACTATCACTCTTCTTTGTCTATCCCTAGCCAAAGAATACTGACTTAAATCAGGTACAACTTCAGTATTCTCAATATTTTCATTTGAGTTATCCTCTTCTTCTTCAGTTTCAATAGGAGGGTTATGGTTAGTGGAAGAATCTTTAGGTGTCTCCACCTCAATCCTAACAGTATTTGAGCTATTAGAAACTTCATAAGTTGTCTTTTCTTTTTGCATAAACATCTTTTTTTCTCTGAAAGTGACATCCCTGCTTATGAAAAACTTTTTTTCAATAGGATTCCACATCTTAAATCCTTTGACACCTTCAGAGAACCCAACAAACATACACTTTACTGCCCTAGACTTTAGTTTCCCCTGATTTTGGTGAATATAGCCAAAACATCCATATACCCTTAGATTTTCTAGGTTAGGTGGATGTGTGATCCATTTTTCTTCAGAAGTTAAAAAGTTTAAGGAGGAATGAGGACACCTATTTAAGGTGTACACAGTATAGATTGTTGCCTCAACCCAATATTTTTCATTAAGGATTGCATTTAAGAGAAGACATCTAACCCTTTCCATGACTGTTCTATTTAGTCTTTCAGCTACTCCATTCTGTTGAGGAGTGAATCTAATAGTCCTATGCCTAGTTATTCCTGTTTCTTCACAAAAAATTTTAAACTCTTCACACAAAATTTCAGTCCATTATCAGTTCTTATGTATTTAATTTCTTTAGCAGTTTGCTTCTCTATCATGAGTTTCCATTCCTTAAACCTATAAAACACTTGGTCTTTAATTTTAAGGAAGTAGACCCAACTTTTCCTAGAGAAGTCGTCAGTGAAAGAAAGTAAATACTTTGAGCCACTTAGGCTAGGTGTAGAAGCTGGATTCCATAGGTTAGAGTGTATATAGTCTAGGATAACTTTTGCGGTGTGTTGTGCTTTAGTGAAACTTTGCCTTGTGGCTTTTTCCTAACACACAATGTTCACAAAAGGTTATATTTTCTGAAAGACCTTTAGGTAGAATCCCTTGTTTAGATAGGAATTCTAGGCCTTTAGCACTAATGCGAGATAATCTTTTGTGTCATACATTAGGCTTTGTGATCTCATTTGTGGTGGCAACATATGCCCTTGTCATCATTTCAACTCCTTTGACCACAAATAAGTCATTTATCTTTTCCCCAACTAATATCACCTTAGAATCCTTTAGCACCTCAAGAGTTCCTCCTTTACCCTTATACTCACACCCAATTGCATCTAGCATACCTAAGGAGATTAGATTTCTCTTAAGTAGTGGGACATATCTCACATTCCTAAGAAGTTTAATAGTTCCATCCTTAGGTTTCATGGAAACAGAGCCAATGCCTTCTATCTTACAGCCTCGGTTGTTTCTCATATACACCATTTCTCCTTCAATTTCTTTAAAGGTGTTGAACCAAGGTATCATTGAGGTCATGTGGTAGGTGCATCCAAAATCTAGGACCCAATCATGTTTTCCTAGAGAAACATGGTTGGATTTGTCTAAAGTTAAGGCTAAAGCATCTGAGTAGATAAATGAGCCTTCTACAACAGATGCTTCGGGTCATTTGCCTTTTGAGTCCTTTTCTTTCTCTTGATTCTTTCTTTTTAGGATAAAACAGTCCTTAATTAAATGTCCTTTCTTTTTGCAATACTTACATTTTATTTTCTGTTTTGATTTATTATCTTCTGAGTTGTGAGGTTTTTTGTCCTTTGAATGATTTTGTTTAAAGTCTCCTTTAGCAAATAACCCTTCACCACTAGGATGATCCTTTCTATCAATCTGTAATTCTAGCTCTCTGGTTCTTAAGGTTGAGATTATAATGTCTATGCTTATACTGTCCCTTCCATACTTTAGAGTATTTTTTTATTTCTTTATAGGGTTCAGGCAAGGAGTTTAGAAGTACATAGGCCTCATTTTCATCACCAAGTTTTTCTCCTAGAGTTTTAAATTCAGCAACAATTTTCTTGAACTCATCTAAGTTATCAGTTAAAGTTTTAGATGAATCCATTTTAAATGTGAAGAATTTCTCCCTAAGATACATTTTACTAGGAAGATCTTTAGTAGCATATAACTCTTCTAGTTTAGTTCATATCCTATATGCAGTTTCCTGATCTAAAACTTGTCTAAGAACACTGTCACTAAGATTTAGAACCAACGTACCATAGGCTGCCAGCTCTCAGTCTTCTTTTTCTTAGGCTGTCACAATGGCAGGGAGTGTTGATGGGTCAAGGAGGGCTTTGTGAGCTTTTTGCAGGCCGAGAATCGCCTTGATTTTGGCCTTCCATAGGCCGAATCTCCTTTGTCATCGAATTTCTCCACTTCGAATCTTGCTACTGACATTTTTGGATGAAAAACTTGAATCTTGATTCTTCAAGAACTGTAATCTTGTAAGTCTTTTGCTCTGATACCACTTTGTTGGGCCTACTTCTTGTTGAATGAATAAAATGAGCCCAAATGATGAATGATATGGCCCTTCTTGCTGATCCAATTTCGTGAGTCCAAATATTTTGCCCCAAAAGAATTTTAGTTTGGTAGAATACTTGGCTAACATTTGTCCACGAACTTCCAGTTGATGTGCTCCACATGGTTTGATCCACTAACCCTCGCCTGATGGAAGTTAAAGAAAAATTATTCTGATGGGTGATAATTTTCAGAATTCATTTCCTTTCTCTCTCTTACTCTCTCGTTCTCTCTCTTTTCGATTTCTTTAGAGCTTCTTCTAACCCTAATTTTCTGTTTTTTTTGTGCGACTGCTTGAGTAAATGATTGATGAATAAAAACATGCAATCTTGTAGAAGAAAGGAAGAAGAGAAGCGCTACACAACGATATACGTGGTTCCGCAAATGATGCCTACATCCACGGAAAGTAGGAGAGATCTTTATTCGAGAGCTAAGTCACAGATTTTTCTTTTACAGATTTCAAGTTTTCTTGAAGCTATTGTATTGTATGCTACGAAATTTTTAAATGATGAGAACTTATACTATTTTCTTATACAAGTAATTACAATAACAAACTGTAAAAGTTAAAGAAATGTGAATAATTCTTGAATATGTTGAATGTTTGAGCCTCTTCAAGTAGCATGAAGGAGAGATAGGGAAGGGAAAATTTTATATTTTACCAAATTGGCATGCCTCACAAAATTTCATATTTTCATTAACTGGAACTTTTAAATTACAACTAGAAATTACACTATTCAAAACTCTCGAAGAAGGATGACCAAGCCTTCTATGTAACAAAAACTTGGTCAATAGTACATTGATATGATAAGCACTAATCGAATTTTGAGAAGTAACCCCCCAAGTAGCTAAAGTAATATGAGCTTTTTAAGACTTATTTATAGACAAATTGGTCAGAACCTTCAGTTGGTATAGCCTTGTCCTTCACCATACAAGAATCAAAATGAAACAACATATACATTATTATTATTACCCAACTGGGAAACACTTAATAGGTTCTTTGCAATAGTAGGAACACACATAATGCTGTTCAACCTTAGAGGACCATAAGAAGAAGGAATGGTTGAAAAGCCTAAACGAGTGGTAGGCAATGCAGAACCATTACCTACTATTACTCTCTTTACTTGTGTATTCAGCAGAAGAGGTCAGAAAGTTGGAGTTAGTAGGAACATGATTTGAAGCCCTACTATCCGTGTACCAGTTCGGTTTAATCACACACTCAGAACTGGCAACCGCTGAACTTGTATACATAGTAGGGGGGTTGGGAAGAATACCTCGATTTTATGAAAAGATGGGCAATGTTACTTCAGACCGATCTTGAGTTTGCTTAGGATTGTTGAAATCCTTATTATAGCGATAAAAGCAAACTGAAGCAGTGTGTTCTAATCTGTCGTAAGTTTGATAAAGAGGACGATTAGTTGAGGCGTTGTTCTAGTGACCCTTGCCTTTGTTACGACTACTTTTCCCATTTTGATTTGTATAACGATTTTGATTCTGATTTTGATTATGAGCAACAATAATTTGAGAAGAATTTTGGGTCATATTGACTGAGGGAGGGTGAGAGGGAAGGGTTGAAGATGATGCTCCCGACTTAACAGAAATTTGGTATTCCAATCTCTTCTTATAGAACAGCAATTCATATTGCATTTCCTACCAGCTTATATTAGGTTTTCCTTGAATCGATGCAACCTCTGGGTTGTGTTATTCATCCAAACCGACAAGAACTTGAGAAACCAAATCACTGACAAGAACAGGGCTACCGGCAAGAGCTTGGTTACTAGAATAGTGTTTCATTGTAGATAAATATTCTAACATGTTTGACGAACCTTTACGAGTTTGTTGAAATAGGTGCTTCAGGTAGTCGACCCCTGCCCTTGAGTGAACCCAAAATAAGTCCTGCACAGCATCCCACAAGTCTTTGGAGGTTTGAAATTCCATAATTTGGGTTGCTACTATTGGGGTTAATGTTCTAAATCTTATAGGGTCATCTCGTAGGGTCCTTTAGTTTATAATTGTAATGTACAAACATCTTATTTATTTAATAAAATATGTGATGTTTTATTTCATTTTGAATTGCATTAACTACAAACTAATAAACTAAGTTCCAAGCTTATCTTGTAGCTTAAACATGTATGTAGAGACATATGGGTGGATCATGTTTAAGAGATAACCTAAATGGTCTATAGTAGATGGATAAGGCTGGATACCTTATTCTAGTTACACTAAGAGTATGACCCGCTTTGCAGATGTTACAATTGTTGTAAAGTGCTACAATGATCTGATCCCGATTATTCATGTTGAGACATGTGAGTAAGGATATTCTATACAAAGAATTTTGTATAAGACCAGACCACAAAATGTTTAGTCTCATATTTAAAGCTGTTCATAATAGAGACTTACATTTCACTAGGATGACCATAGATAACATGACCTGAATTTTGAATTAGTTGTGAACTCCTGCCTACGAAGGCGGTCCTTTGATTTGTATAGGTGAGAGTGGCTAGATCGCCGACTCAACAAGCATACCATTTTGGAGATTCATCTGATTGGGGAGCTGAGAACACAACTACACAAGAGGGAATTCACTCATTCCTCAACGTTGGGGTAAGTAGATAAATTGCTCCCTTAAAGGCTAATTCGGGGCTTGAACAATGTGGCGCCACACCCTTTCCTAGCCCGAGAGGGATTTAGTCATAGTTGGACTATGATTTATTGTTCATTAGAGGGATTAGTGGTACTTAAAGAGTTAGATGTAACTACATAGGCAAAATGGTAATTTTTGCCCAATTGTACTTACGAGCAATTTGTGAAGGGTCATCGTACTATTGATTGGTTATATCCAATGGACACTATAATATATCTGTAGTGCGAAGAGTGCAGCTGACGGTCTTTAGTGGAGTGTCCATCGGTTAATGGATGGTGAATAATTCAATTAAAGAGTTTAATTGATTATTCATGTACCGTTGGAGCTTCAAGCTACAAGTCCATGAGGTCCCCTCGATAGCTTAACGAGAATTAGCGAGAATCAGTTTTCGGATTAATTCGAATTATTCAAATTAATTGAGAGAATTAGTTAATTATATGTGATATAATTAATTATAATTATATATGATATAATTACTATAATGTATTCGATACATTATAATATAAAGTTTATTTGAGATGAAATAAATATTTGAATATGATTCAAATATTAATTATATGAATTAGATTCAAATAATTATGTTTAATACAAGTGGAATTTATATTAAATGTCATTAGTGAGAGAATAGAAACTATAGGTTATATTGTATATGATACAATATAGAAACTATAAGTTATATGTTATATTTGATATAACATATAGTTTAATGTATATATTATATGATAAGGTAGTTATCATATAAATTTATATATTAAATGATTTATTAAATAAATAAATTATTTAATTTATTTTTAAAACTATTTTTGAGAGGGAGTTGTAACTCTCTCTCATCTTTCTCTCCAAGACGTGTTAGAGGGAGTGGGAGTTAATTATCTCTTTTTTCTCATTTTTTGGGTTTTACAGAAACCAATAGAAAAAGGGAAACAGAAAAGTTCTGGGTTTTGAGTTTTTGCTTCTTAGTTTTCTTTCTCTCCTTGCTCCTCTCAATTTTCCCTTACCAAATAGTCAGAGCCCCACTCCTTCTGGATTCTCATCTAGAGAATACCGAGGTAGCCGTTCGTGATGATGTTCATAAGTTTGAGAGAATTCATTGAAGATTTTTCTTCAAAGGTAAGGGCTTCTGAACCCTTATTCTTTCTCTTTTCTTTTTACAAGCATGTTGTATTATATTTATTAAATGCAAAAATTTATTTTGTTTACTGTAAAATTTGGGAAAATTGAGACGATTCGCTTCCACTCAAGGACCCTTAATTGGATCCTCCAGCTGTCTCCTGAGACATTGAGTTGTACATCTAACCCAGAACTAATTAATCGATAGTCACCCAAGCTCCAAAATCTGGGTTTGGTGTAGACTCTACCATAGTGATAGGATAAGATAATATACAATGGAAGCAAATAAAATCAATAAGCACTCTAATAACATTTAATTTAAGTAATAAAAGCATGCTTAAATAGAAATTTAAGAAGGGGATTTCTTAACAATATACCTCTGATGAATTCCAATTCCAAGCTGCTCTTCATGTGATTCCAGCTCTAATTCAACAGTGAACTACAAAGAGATCTTCTCTATTATTTTCAGCCTTGAATTTGAGTGGTGGAACTCCAAATTGGAGTGAATTTTGGAAGGGAAAATAGTGGGTTTTTGTCAAAAAGAAGAACATTGCAGTAAGAACTTTTCTAGCTGCAAAAACTCTGATCACCTCTACAAATTGAAGAGGTTTTATATTTAATTCACATGCAAGCAGTGAAGTTCAACAACATTGACACTTCAACCACCTAAAATTCAGTGGGCAAGGTGTGTAATTGGAGGTGATATGTTGGGAATGGTGTCCTAAATCTTCTTGTAATCTCGTAGTTTGTACACTCTGTATAAACATATTGTTATTAATAAAATAAGTTTATTTTTTAAGCATATACTCAATCCAATAAACTAATATCCAAGGTTATTTTATGTAATTTAAACAAGTATGTAGAGATATACAGGTGGATCTTGTTTAAATAATAACCTAAATGGTTTGTAGTAGATGCATAAGATCAGGTACCTTATCCTGGTGACACTACGGATACGGTCTACTTTATAGGTGTTACACGTTTGTAAAGTGCTACAAATGAGTTGATCCTGATCATTCATGTAGAGAAATGCGAGCGGGGGTATCCTATACAAAGAGTTTGTATAAGACCAGACCACAAAATGACTAGTGTCTTTATATAACACCGTTAATAATAGAGATTTACATTTCACTAGGATAACCATATGTGATAATGTAACTGTGACTTATTTGTATGGGTGAGAGTGGGAAGATTGCAACTGTGACCTAAATCCTGAGTGAGTTGTGAACTTTCCTCATGAAGGCGTTCCTTTGATTTGTATATGTGAGAATGGGCAGATTGCCAACTCAACAAGCCTACCATTTTGGGGATTCGTCTGTTTGAGGAGTTGGGAACTCAGCTACACAAGACAGAATTCACTCCTTCCATGATGCAGGAGCAAGTAGATAAATTGCCCCCTTAAGGGCTGATTCTGAGTCTTGAACATAGTGGTCACCCCCGTCTCCTCGCCCGAGAGGACTTGGTCATAGTGGGACTGTGACTTATTGTTCATTAGAGGAATCAGTGGTACTTAAGGAGTTAGATGTAACTATAGGGGCAAAACGGTATTTTTGACCCAGTTGTACTTACGAGCAATTTTTGAAGGTCGACGCACTGTTGATTGGTTATATCCAATGGACACATAAATATATCTGTAGTGCGAGAAATGTAATTGTCGGTCTTTAGTTAAGTGCTCGACAGTTAACAGATGGTGGATAATGTAATTAAAGAGTTCAATTAATTATTCACGTACCATTGAAGCTTCAAGCTACAGATTCATAAGGTTCCCTTGGTAGCTCAAAAGAATTTTGTTGAGAATTAGTTTTTGGGTTAATTTGAATTGTTCAAATTAATAAGAGGAAATTTAATTATATATGATATAATTGATATAATGTATTTGATACATTGATTGGAGGAATAAATATTTGAATGAGATTCAAATAGTTGTTAATTTAATATAAATATGATTTATATTAAATGTCATAAAATAGAGAAAAATAACTATAATTTATATTATATGTGATACAATATTAAAACTATAGGTTATAAATATAATATGATAAGTTGGTTACCATATTTATTTATATTATTTATTATTTGAATAATAATCCCTTTTCTCTCTCAAACTACCTTAGTGGGTGGCTATGCAAATTTTATGGCAATTGAAAGACTTGTCTATGCGACAGCCTAAACGATTGAAGCAATTCCTATGCGATAGTGTTGCTTCTTCAATCGTGTTCCTCTTCCAAACTCACAAATACCCTTTTAACCAAAAATAGTATAGCCCACCACTCTTGGGTTCTCACCCCGAGCATACCAAGGAATCCGAGTGGTAGTGTCTTCTTCCCTTTTGGTCCGTGATTCACTTGAAGAAGGTCTTCAAGATCTTGTTGTTGTTTGTTGAGAAGTTCGTGATAGTTCGGGGATTTACACAAAGAAGTGTTCTTCAAAGGTATAATCTCATAACTATGTATCTTATTTGAAAAACATGCTGTAATTTACATAGATTGCATAATCTATCTACATTTATTGTAAATTTATATTTTCAATCAAAATGAAATTTGGACAATCCGCTTCCCCTCAAATATCTCCTCATGTCAAGATTTCCTTCATGATACACCTCCTACTTGGAGTTTTATAGATTTTTCCACTAACTCCTTCAATTTTCAATTTTGTTATTTTAAAATTTTTAATCAATTCTAAAATTAACTATAATTTAATTTAATTCATTCATAATTAATTAAATTCAAAATATCAAAATTCAATTTCTCAAATTGAATTGAAAATGAAAATTAATTATTTTTAATTAATTAAATAACAAGTTATATCAAATATTAAATTAATCACATACCTAATTTTAAACATGAATTCTATTCATGTAATTAATATCTATATCAATATTTAAGTATTATAAACTCTCCAATTTTGTTTAGTTTCAATAAATTAAACGTTAATTAATTATATCAAATATAATTATACAAACCCTAATTTGAATTTTGAACTATTCAAATTCAAACCCCAATTTTGAATTTGAACAATTCAAATTAATATCATTCTAAATCCACCCAATTTATTATTTTAAGATGTCCATGTTTTACGAGCTAGTAGAGGGACATTATGGACCTACAGATCATGAGCTCCAACGATTTAAGATTAATTGACTAAAACTCTTTAGACCAAATTAATCAGTATTCATTAACTATCAAGTCACACCACTATAGCTCAATAGTTACACTCTTCTCACTGTAGATATATTTATGTTCACTTGATTTAACTATAATCAGTAAGTCGACCCTTCACAAGTTGTTCATAATACCGGCTGGGTCAATATGTTGTTTTACCCCTGATATTACATCTTGTTCCTTAAGTTCCACTGATCATCTAATGAACAATTGGTTTGTGATCCAATCACTAAATTGGATCCCTCTCGGGCAAATGAGAAGATAGAGCCCCTTGTTCAAGACTTGGATTCAGTACTTAAGAGAACAACCTTTCTCCAATCCCTAAATCGGGTAGGCGTGAATTCTTTATTACACCATATGTCCCCAGCTATCTACTCGGTCTTACCCCTAAAATGGGAGGCTTATTGAGCTGTCGCTGTTAAGCCAACCTTCACCTATGCAAATCTAAGGATAATCCTGAACAAATAGGAGTTCATAGTTAGCTCAGGATTAAGATCAAGTTACCTAGGTCAACTAAGCAAAATAATCTGTCTTAAACAGTAAACAACGTTATAAAGTAAGAGTGATTTATTTCTTGGTCCGATCTTATGCAAACTCATTGAATAGGATGCCTCCACCCCTTATGTCAATACATGAACGAATCAGGATCACTTCGTGTATAGCACCTTATAACAAATTGTAACGACTACAGAGTGGTTCATATCCAATAGTGTTACCAGAATAAGGCACCCAACCTTATTCATATCCTATAGATCATTTTAACTATTTACTCGAACCTGATCCACTTTTATGTCTCCACATAAAGTTCAAGTATTCATATAATAGCCATGGATCTTAGTTTATTGGATTTAGACTTTATAAATGCAATTTATAGATTCAATAACAACTTTATTGAAGTAATGTCGAATAACATCTTTATGATAATAGAATATATTTAACTTTACAAACTGCGAGTTTTAGAACATACAACCCAACAATACTCCCACTTGGACTAAAACTCCAGTGGATAAATATATACAAATATATATATAATGTTGAGTATAATGAGAGAATAAAAAGTATAAATACAATAAATTAGAGCATCGGATACCCATAAATTCTCCCACTTGCCCTAGTTATAAGTATCTCGTAGACCTAGTCCTATTAGGTGACCCTCGAACACTTTAGCCGAGAGGGCCTTTGTAAATGGATTAATTAAGTTGTCTTGTGATGTTATTAGCATGACAATCACATCTCCTCTTATACAATCTCCCTGATGAGATGGTACTTTCGCTTGATGTGCTTTCCACGTTTATGGCTTCGAGGTTCCTTTGAGTTTGCAACTGCTCCACTGTTATCACAATACAGAGTGACTAGCAGGTACATATTTGGAATCACTTCCAAATCAGTTAGGAACTTTTTGAGTCATACTACTTCTTTTGATGCTTCACTTGTAGCTACATACTTAGCTTCCATTGTGGAGTCAACAATACAACTTTGCTTGATACTCCTCCACACTATTACTCCTCCATTTAGAGTGAATACTGACCTCGAAGTTGATTTCCTTGAATAAATATCGGTCTGGATGTCAGAATCAGTGTATCTAGTAAGGATTAGATCCTTAGTACCATACACGAGCATATAATTCTTCGTTCTTCAAAGATACTTGAGGATGTTCTTAACGGCAGTTCAATGATCATATCCTAGATCAGACTAAAATTTGCTAACTATTCCGACTACATAGCATATGTCAGGACGAGTACACAACATGGCATACATTAAACTCCCTACTGCTTATGCATATGAAATTCGATTCATAACCTCAATATCTTGAGGCGTCTTAGGACTTTGTTCCTAAGACAAATGAATTCCATGTCTGAAAGGCAACATTTCTTTCATGGAATTTTGTATTTTATATCTAGACAACATCTTGTCTATATAAGATGCCTGAGATAATGCTAAAGTTCTATTCTTTTAGTTCTAAATTATTTGGATCCCAAAAACATATTGCTCTTCACCCAAATCTTTCACTTGGAATTGCGTAGCAAGGCATCTTTTGACGTCAGCCAAAAAATCTACTTCATTTCCTATAAGTAGAATATCATCAACATATAGAACTAGAAAAGTGACAGTTTTGTTAATGATTTTCTTGTAAACACAAGGTTCATCAACATTCTGGTCAAAGCCATAAGATTTTATCATAGTGTCAAATCTTATATTCCAGGATTGAGACACTTGTTTCAATCCATAAATGGATTGATTAAGCTTGCAAACCTTTTGCTCTTAACCCCGTTCAATAAATCCTTTTGATTGAGGCATATAGATACTCTCCTCAGGATAGCCATTTAAGAACGCTGTCTTGACATCCATTTGCTAGATTTCATAATCATAAAATGCGGCTATGGACAAGAGTATTCTAATAGACTTTATCATGCCAATCGGAGAGAAGGTTTCTTCATAGTCCATCCCCTCTATTCCGGTAAACCCTTTTGCCACAAGCCTAGCTTTGTAGGTCTGTACCTTCCCTGCTTGGTCTCGTTTTCTCTTATAGATCCACTTACAATCGATGGGTTTTACCCCTTCTGGGTGATCTATAAGATCCCAGATTAAATTAAAGTATATTGACTCCATTTCAAGGTCCATGACTTTAATCCATCAGTCTTTATCCACATCCTTCATTGCTTTTTTAAAAGTTAATGGATCCTCTAAGCCATCATCAGTTATGATGACTTGAGTTTCAGTTAAACCCATGTACCGGTCAGGATGTTGCACAATTCTCCTAGTCGAGGCACTCTCAACTCTTGAGAAGGACGTGGAGTACTAGTTTCAACAACTCTTGTTGATGCCCTTGTTGTTTCTCTGCTCATTTCATCTATTACTAGCCTACTACAAGGTTGATGATTGTTTCTGTTGTCCTCCTCTAAGAAGGTTGTATTTGTTGATACAAATATCTTATCTTCATGAGGATGATAGGAAAAAACCAACTTTTGTCTCTTTAGGGTAACCTACAAATAGGTATACCTTTGAACGATGTTCCAACTTTTTAGGATTTTGCACCAACTCATGTGCTGGGCATCCCCAAATTTTGAAGTTACAAAAACTATCTTTACATCCTCTCCATAGCTCGTAAGGTGTTTCAAAAACACTTTTTGAGGGAACCATGTTCAATATATACACTGCGGTTTCAACTGTGTGTCCCCAAAAAGAATTTGGCAACTAGGCATAACTCATCATAGAACAAACCATGTCTAACAAGGTTCTATTTCTCCTTTCTACCATACCATTTTGTTATGGTGTGCCAGATGCTGTGAGTCGTGACTGGATTCTGTGTTCTATCAAATAGTCCTGAATTCCAAGTCCATATACTCATCACCTCGATCTGATCGAAGTGTTTTAAGCTTTTTACCTAATTGGTTCTCAACCTATGCCTTATATTCCTTAAACTTTTCTAATGTATCGGACTTATGATGTATTAGGTAAATATGCCCATATCTAGAATAATCATCAACGAAACTGATGAAATATTCATAGATAGGCATCTATAGGCACTTTGAGTCTCAGCTATTTTAAACATCTCTATGTTCCTCTATGTTCAAAATGACTTTTACCTCAGCCGATTTTACCATATACAAGTTATTTTCTAATTTTGCGACTTCCTCTTCCTTTTGTTGTCACTCACATGCATCCTAGGAAAATTCGCAGGGGGTCACCCAACATAGGATTGAACTAAGCTAAGCACGCTTAACTTTGGAGTTCTTATGATTGAGCCACGAAAAAGGAAGGTGCACCTTGTTGGTATAGGTAGTAACTTTCAATTCTTTTAAGCCTTTCTTAACCATACTTTCATTTCCTCAGGATCCCTCTCATTCAGATGTGATATTAGTTCATTCATGTACCCCTCCTGAACTAGGGTCGTTACATGCCCACTAGCCTCCGCTTGGTTCGTCCTTGGACCACATCTTACTGGGAGAGGTTCCGCTCTGATACCAACTATAACGACTCGACCCCCTAGGACTTAAGTTAGACCGTTGCTAGATACATGCATGCATGGAACTTAAAATGACACTCGGTTATGGCGAAATAAATGCAAATTAAATAAGGTAAGTCCAAAAGACTTTCATTAAATTATAAATCAATAATAGGGTACCCATAAATCATAAAGGATAAAAAATAAATCTGAAAAACGATTCTTAAAAGTAAGTTTTAAACATCAAAACTAAAAATTAAGAGAAATATGAAAAGAACTTTAAATCTCATGAGCGGAAGTGTAAAAACTAGTCCCAGTGGCTCAATCACGAATTCCACTTGTCCATCGCTGGTGTATCTCCACCCTTACCTGAAACAACAATATGAGAAAGATTGATTATAAATACTCAGTAAGTAACCCCACTATTGAGGTCAGGCTGGGCATATATGTTCTCTAGATACCCACCTTTGGTGAAACATATAAACTGCTCTAGTCCTCATGGGACACATATGCACATGAAACAAGAAGGAGATTGAGTCCTATCCTACTGTAGTTAAGTATGCCCACTACCTCTGGTGAATCCCGAAGGAGACACAAAATGGTGAATCCCGAAGGAGACAAAAACTGGTGAATCTCGAAGGAAACACAAAATCTAATGGGCATCTAACTAATCAATAAGGACATTAGCACAGTCTCAACATCATAATCATCACTGTACGAATCTATGACATACATATAAATCTCAACATCATGGCTCTACAACATACACATATACCTCAACATCATGGTTCTACAACATACACGTATACCTCAACATCATCAGATCAAACACAACCATGGAAGCACATACCATCTCATACTAGCATTCAAGTGTCTGTGTGCATAAATAAATGATTTGGATCTCATAACAAAACATACTTTAATCATGTTATACTATCAATCTTTCATGTTGTCATTCTGCCATAACCTTCATTTAACATGCTAGCATATATCTAATGCCTGGCCTGTGGGTAGTTCCAGTAGTAAGATTACTTACCTTGATATTAGGTCGAACAAAAAAGCAATTGAATCTTTATGAAATTCTTGAATCCTTAATCAAGCCTAAACATAAACCAAGCTTTAAAATTAATAGTTAAGGCCAAATTCCAAACACCCAAATATTACAAAATATTTCCAGATAACCTTACCTAAGGTGTGGTCCAATTCGAATTCACCTTCCAAACCTCCAATTTTAAGCCCAAATAATTAGCAAACCAAACTCTTCTTCATCTTGAATGAAATTCTTGAATCAACCCCCTAATCATAATTTGAAATTAGGCTTACATGATTAAAACTTGAATCAAATACATACTTCACTATCAATGTCTCAAATAAATTATCCATATGTAGCTTTGTCAAAAAAATCACTTCTAAATGACTTTACCAAAATTTCTTAACAACCAAAATTAATCCACAAAAGGGTAATCAAAGCATAAAACTTATCAAAACTCGCTAAAACAAACTCCAACTTTACTGAACAACACCTCAATACCTTCACAAACTTGAATCCAAAGTTGAAACACAATGGGTATCAACCAATTGATGCCAAAAGTAAATGAGTATTCAAGAATTAATCGAAAACAAACCCAAACGGCAGAAATTTTACCCAAATCGATAGATCCAGTGACGGCAAAAGTGAACGACGCTTGAGCAGTGGTGGACGGAGGTCATGAAGAAGAAATTGACGCGGCGGCTTTGGGCGGCGTCGGACGGGCTAACGAACGTGAGGAAGAAAAAAGGGGTGGGGTTTGACTTTTTATAAAAAAAAAAAAAACAACAACAATAATAATAATAATAATAATAAAACAAAAAAGGAAGTAAATATAATTACATTTAATTTCTTTCTATTTTATACTATTAAATTCCTTTCCGTTTCAAAAGAAAATTAATTCCTGCCATTAATTTTCAATTTGAATTTCAAATTGAATAATTTCACGCCAACAATTAAATTCCCGTACTTATACTTGAAGTCCAAAATTTCAAAAATGTCCTTCAACTAATAACAATTACTGAAATTCAAATAATAAAGTTACTGAAATTACATTATTACTAAAAAAATGTGTGGGGTGTTACATTCTTCCTTCCTCTAAGAACTTTCGTCCTCGAAAGTTCATTCTTGAAAAAAAAAAAAAAAACTCCGGGGGTGTTACATCGAATCCCATGTTATAACCCTCCGAGGGGTTAGCCGTCATTAAACAACTAGCAAGGCCAACTTAAAGACGACAAGGCAGACGCAACATAGGAATCTCACGGTCCAATTCTTCACCCACTTACTATCGACCACTTCCCCCATTTACCTTGATCTTGACCCCATGCAAACACTTTTTGAATGGAGCAGTCGAGGTTCATAATCGACACGAAGCATTGCACGGATCTCACGGTGTGAACTTTCTAGGAACGTGAGAGTTGAAATTTATATATTGTATTTGATTTTACATTTGAACAACTTCCCTTCATTCATCTGATCTTGATTCATGCCAACCCTTTCCGAATGGAGCAGTCGAGGTTCATAATCGACACAAAGCGAAGCATGAATCTCGATGTGAACTCTTAGGACATGAGATTTAAAATCAAAACATCACTTTTGATTTTATTGTGAACAACTTCCCTTATTGACTGATCTTGATTTATGCCAACACTTTCCGAATGGACAGTCAAGGTTCATAATCGACACGAATTGAAGCATGAATCTCGATGTGAACTCTTAGGAACGCGAGAGCTAAAAATAACATATCGTATATGTTATTAATCTCCCACTTAAGCATTCTTAAATTCCCACTGAATCGTTCTAATAACATATCATATATGCTATTAAACTCCCAATGAAGTGTCCTAATATTTTTTTGGGTATATTTTCACTCATGTTTGTTCCGGCTAATTAAAAACCCTTAGTCTAGGTGTTTATCCAATTATAATGTTTATATTTGGTTTTAACCTACGGTGTCTAGGTGATAAACTAGTTTTAAAACCTCACATTGCTCACGTATTGCTCATAAAATTGGTTAACAATGCTCAATTATTCGGCCATAATCCCTAAGTAGGAGGTGTTCCGTAAATCGTCAACTTAAGAACCCCCAACCTTAGACAAGATTATATACCGATTGAGTTTGTAACCATATTTTACAAAATGTCGACCTATTTTAATGATTAAAAACATGTAGTTAACCTATGTGAGCATGCATCTTATCTTTGTTATGGATTTTAAATGTCTAACCCTATTTTATAACAACTTACATGCTAAGCATCCATAACATACATCAAAGACATTCAACATTTAATATGACATTTATATTAAAATATTTGAAACCCTATACATGCATACTATATGTTATAACATTTTATAACATACTCTTAATGCATGTAATATGCTTAATATGGTGGGATTTTAAATCTACATGCCATACTTTATGAACATACAAGATTTATTTAATTATAACATACATCACATGCATAAATAATTAAACTCATACTGATATGGTTTTAGTTTTGGCATTTTCAAGCAAACAAAGACCTAATTATTACAAAATTTAGTAAATGTCGGCTTTAAAACAATTTTGGATGGCTCAAACTGCCTTAAACTACATCCGAACCTCTTGAACCTGACCTCCGATGCTAAAAAATGGGTTGAATCGGGAAAAAATTATTGAGTACTATCGAGCATCGAGTATGCCATCAAACATGAGCATCAAGTACCACTGAGCATCGTGCATCACATCGAGTACCATCGAATATGGCATCATGCATCGAGTATTTCACCAAATACCATCGAGTATGAGCATCGAATACCATCGAGTATGGCATCGTGCATTGAGTATTTCACAAAATACCATCGATTTTCTCATCGAGTATGGCATCGTGCATCGAGTATGGGCAGTGGTTGAAAATCCAGCTCCTGCTGCTCGACCTTCTTCACTTCTTTCTTCAACTACATCTTATTTGCAACTCTAATGACTCCAATCGAATTATAGAAACTTAAACACACATTAAGGCCCATCAAACAAGAGCCAATTACAAGGATTACAACATAATTGAAGAGAAAACAATGCCAAAACTCATAAAAACCATATCAGTTCATCATTTTCATACAACTTATGAAAAAACCATCAGAACTCAGATTAATGCTAAATGAGTGCTTAAATAACTCTCTTATACCAATTGATAGGATAAGATAACATGCAATAGAATCAAACAGAATCAATAAGCACTCTAATTACATTTAATTTGAGTTCTAAAAGCATGCTTTAACAGAAATTTAAGAAAAGGGTTTCTTAACAACATACCTCTGATGAATTCTCCCAATTCCAAGTTGCTCTTCACGTGATTCTAGCTCCAACAGTGAACCTCCAAGATATCTTCTTTACTATTCTCAGCCTTAAATTTGAATGGTAGAACTCCAAATTGGAGTGAATTTGTGAAGGAAAAATAGTGAGTTTTTGTCAAGAAGAAGAACACTACAACAAGAACTTTTCCAACTGCAAAAACTCTAATAACCTCTACAAATTGAAGAGGTTTTATATTTAATTCACATGCAAGTACTGAAGCTCAGCAACATTGATACTTCAATCACCTGAAATTCAACGGGCAAGGTGTGTAATTGGAGGTAATACACCTCCTACTTGGAGTTTTGTGGATTTTTCCACTAACTCCTTCAATTTTCAGTTTTGTTATTTTAAATTTTAATTTTAATCAAATTAACTAAAATTTAATTTAATTAATTAAATTCAAAATATCATTCAATTTCTCAAATTGAATTTAAAATGAAAATGAAAATTAATTTGAGTTTTAATTAATTAAGCATATTTAATTAAATAACAAGTTAAAATCAAATATTAAATTAATCGCACACCTAATTTTAAACATGAATCCTATTCATGTAATTAATATTTAAATTAATATTTAAATATTATAAACTCTCTAATTTCGTTTAATTTTAATAAATTAAACGCTAATTAATTATATCAAATATAATTATACAAACCCTAATTTGAATTTTGAACTATTAAAATTTAAACCCTAATTTCAATTTGAACATTTTCAAACTGAAATTCAATTTTAATAATTCAAATTATTTTGGTTCCAAATCCACTCAATTTATTAATTTAAGATATTCATGTTTTACGAGCTAGTAGAGGGACATTATGAACCTACAGATCATGAACTCGAACGACTTAAGATTAATTGGCTAAAACTCAAGACCAAATTAATCAGTATTCGTTAACTATCAAGTCACACCACTATAGCCCGATAGTTACACTCTCCTCAGTGTAGATATATTTGTGTCCATTTTATTTAACCATAACCAGTAAGTCGACCATTCATAGGTTGTTTGTAATACCGGCTAGGTCAATATGCTGTTTTACCTCTGATATTACATCTTGCTTCTTAAGTTCTACTGATCCTCTAATGAATAATTGGTTTGTGATCCAATCACTAAATCAGATCCCTCTCGGGCCAATTAGAGGGTGGGGCCCCTTGTTCAAGACCTGGATTCAGTACTTAAGAGAACAATCTTTCTCCTATCCCTAAATCGGATAGGCGCGAATTCCTTATTGCTCTCTATGTCCTCTGCTATCTATCCAGACTTACCCCTGAAATGAGAGGTTTATTGAACTGGGGCTGTTGAGCCAACCCTCACCTATGCAAATATAAGGATAATCCCGAACAAAGAGGAGTTCATAGTTAGCTCAAGATTAAGATCGAGTTACCTAAGTCATCTAAGCGAAATAGTTAGTCTTAAACAGTAAACAACATTATGAAGTAAGAGTGACTTATTTCTTGGTCTGATCTTATAGAAACTCATTGCATAGGATGCCCCCACTTCTTATGTCAATATATGAACGAATCAGGATCACTTTGTTTATAGTACCTTATAACAAATCGTAACAACTATAGAGTGGGTCATATCCAATAGTGTTACTAGAATAAGGCACCCAACCTTATTCATATATTATAGATCATTTTGACTATTTACTCAAACTTGATCCACTTTTATATCTCCACATAAAGCTCAAGTATTCATTTAATAGCCATGGATTTTAGTTTATTGGATTTAGACTTTATAAGTGCAATTTATAGATTCAATAACAACTTTATTGAAGTAATGTCAAATAACATCTTTATTGATAATAGAATACATTTAACTTTACAAACTGCGAATTTTAAGATATAACCAAACACATGGTTGGGGCTAAGGCAGTTGAACCTATACCTTCAATGGTATTCTCTACACTGCTTATGTACTTGAAATGAATCGACTGGGGTATGGCTTTTCATTGGTTAGGTAGCCCTCCAATTTGTAGCTTTTGAGGATTGGCCAAGCTAGGTTTTGCCTTGTAGAAAATTAGTCCTATAATCTTAATCCAAGTAATCTAATTAAAAAGTTGATTGAGAGGAAGGCAAATGAGAGTTCCAGTAGGAACAAAAGAGGAAGAGGAAGAAGACTGAGTTTAATTGACAAAGGCCATTGACAGGCTCTGATACCAAATTATAAATCAACGAAATAAGAAAGGAGAATTGATTTTGGAAAATTTCCTCACTGAAGTATTATTTACAGGATATCACTAAGCTTTCTCCAGATTGAAAAGAATGGGAAAAGGTAGAACATATACACTTGAAAAGAGTGATAAAACAAATAATCATGTGATTGGAGACCGAATAACAAACTTCTAACAGCAAAGCCTTCTAAAAACCTTCATCACACATCATTTATAAATACCACGTAGACATCCAAGTCACCTGTCAGATATGGTCAACTCTTTTGTTTGACAAAGTTGTTGCTAACCTGCCTTTATCCCAATAACAATAAATTCATACGTTGGTTGTAGAAAAATAGAGGACGAATAGTACACGTTTATGACTGAAATTTTCGCACATTAGAAAATAGAGAAATGTAAGATTACCATAATGTAATAGTATGAATGGTAAGAACTTAACTTAGAAGCAATCAATAGGGAGGAAATTAGACAGTTGAGATAAAGAAAAAAAATAAGGAAGACTCGCAGCTATAATGATCATCAACGACGAAGAAATTGCTCGAGTTTCAGATAAAGCGATGGCGCTCTCTCGTCCCTTCCCTGGTGAATGGGAAAGAAGAAGACAAGATTCCTTAGCGGCTTTACCGATGAGAGATTCACAAACTCTTGCATCAGATATGTATATTAAATATATTCAATGAGCTTCGTATTGATCATATTTAGTTGCACGCTCTCACAAGCTTGAAGGTCTGATCATCCATCATCGTAAGTACTTCTTTTCTTATCTGAGGGAGTATTTGAAGAGATAATTGCCCAATCTTAAAGTCAGGTTTTTTCCAAGTTAAAGTTACAAAATTACCCTTAATTTCTTTTATTCATTCCTCTTCTCTTCCTAATATCTCTTCCTCAATTTGTGTTCATTGCAAATGTGTTGTCAGTCGCCCATTAAAATGTTGTAGGGCTTTGGGTGTCACCGAAAAGAGAGCAAGAGAGATAAGAGATTGAGAGAAAAAGAAAATCAAGAGAGTGAGGAGAGCAAAACACGAGAAAGCGGGAGAGAGGAGAACAAGAGCAAGAGGCCAATTGTGCTCGAAGTCCCACGGAAGTCCCATTTTAGTAATTTAACGTGAATATAATGCAAACAAAATATCAAAAGAAACCTTAATTTTAAAAAGTAAGGAAATTTCCCCAATCATCCGCCAACCAATATTTGAATTCATAGCAACAAAAAGAAAAAAAAAAGAAAAGAAGATCGCGACAGTAATATTTATTAAGTTTAATTTTTAAAAGCTAAAAGTTCAAAAATAAAGAATTATCAAGTGCAACTTAAATTATTATTACTATTTTCTTTAAACTAAATTTAAATTAGGTTAAAAATATAATTTTTTTTGTCCTTGAGCTTTTATAAATTAACAATTTTGTTCAAGAACTTTAGTTTTCTTTACAATTTAGTTCCTATATTTTAAAATTTATAACAACTTAGTCCATCAACATTTATAAATACTTATTTAGTTCTTGTATTTTGCAATTTGTAATGATTTTAATCCATATAATGAAGAATACTATTAAGATTGAATGAAATTTTTTACCCACATAGATTGATAAAATTGATTTAATGATTAATTTTGTTTATAAATTATAAAGACTAAGCTGTTACATAATAAAAAATGACTTGATGAGATTTTTCATTCTAAGAATTAAATTATTAAAATTTTGAAAAAAAATTAAGACTAAATTGTTACAAATCAAAATTCATCACTAAGTCATTGATTTTATGAAAGCTCAAATGTTGTAAAACATTTTAAACAGCAATCATGTGAGCGGAATCAAGTGAAGTGAAAAACACAGTAAGATAAAAAAAATGAATCAGTGAGGAGGAAGAAGAAGAAGACATGGAATTATAGTTATTCAACTATAAAAGTCTACATCCACATTGAATCAGAGAGCAGCAAATTCATCATTCAAATGAGAAAGAAAAGGTAGAATGTGAAACCCGGATCTCCATTTTTCTACTTAAGTAAGTGATTAAGGGGTTAATTAGGAGAAAGTTAAATCCTATGTTATATAAATAATCTAATAATTTTACAATTGTCATAATAACTGTAATAATTGTCACCTTCTGTGGATCAACAATTAGTAAGAGTGAATTTAAACTATAATGGTTAGGTATTATAGTTATGATAACCATATTTGATCCTGGAGTACGAGTAGAGAAGACCCTAAAAGGATAAAAAGAAGAGAAAACCTTGAAGACTTAAATCCTGAATAGTGAAGAAAGGATTGAAGAACTGAGGAAAATATAGAAAATTATTTGGGAAAATTCGCGTGGAAGTTGCACGGATATAAACCATATAAGTAGCTAACGAGATTGGAGAGGAAATGGGAGAGAGCGAGATTGATTTGAGCGAGAAAATGAGAGAGAGCAAGATTGATTTGAACGAGAGAATGGGAGAAAGAGAGCGAGATTGGAGAAGAGCGAGAGTTTGAGCGAGAAAGTTGGAGAGAGCGAGAGTGAAGAAAGCGAGATTGTGAGCGAGAAAGTGGGAGAGAGCGAGAGTGGAGAGAACGAGACCAGCGAGAAAGTGGGAGAGAGCGAGAGCATCCTGAACGCCTCATTCGAACATCACGCCCACGCGATCGAAGGAAACCGCCTGTGCATCGAACGACCGGACATTTATGTGTTGAATTTGGCCACGATCTTATAGATTACGCATTGAAAACCCTAAATTGAATACAAATAAAGCTTGAAGAAATAAGGGCAAATGTCAATTAAAATTTAGGTTTCCGATTAAGAGAAATTCTTATACCCTAAGAAATTGTGTTGGATGCGTTTGGGAAGAACACATTGAACCAAGGTGAAGTCAGCTTACGTCGATAAAGGGAGGATTAAACATTTGGTTATGCAGCCAAGTAGGTGGTGTCAACAACATAGGGGGTTTGGACTCCTATAAATATAGCCTTTGGGATTTCATTTTCAAAACACAAATCATAAAATTCGTAAAAAGAGGGGGAGAGTAGAGTGCATTGGACAATGAGGGTGGAGGAGAATGCATCAATTTGAGATGAGAAGATCTCCCAATCTACTCGAGCGTTTGACGTAATCCCAAAGCCATCTGAAATATAAGAGAGTCTAGTTTTCATGATGAGGCTTCCGGAGAAGAAGCTCTAAGGAATTGGGCTGGAGAATGAGAAAAAGACAGAGGGGTCGAGCTATCAGGTAAGCTGGGCCAGTCTTGATGTTTGGATGATTCCAGCTAGACCATGAAGAGTTATGAGTTAAGATTTTATGGTAAGATTCTTGAGACATTTTAGAATAGTTTTGTAGAAGGAAGTCTCTTAAAATAAGGTCTAGAACAATGAGTAATCTAAACTGTAATTTGGATCTGGATTCTAGGGGTAAAAAGGGAGCCCAAGGTAGAAAAGGGAACTATTAGAAAGGCTCCTAAGCAATTAAGGTGAGTGTTATAGCTTTGATAATTAACACATAGTGTGAGTGTTATAGCATTATAGTTTCGATATATCGTGGGTGTTAGGTTGCTTTGATAAATAAATGCATAATAGGAGTGTTATTATAGCTTGGATACGTACTGTGATTGTCATATAACTTTGATATGTTATGAGTATTATATAACTTTGGTACGTATGCTGAATATTATACAGCTTTAGTATGTGAAAGCATATTGTGAATATTATATTATATAGCTTGATAAATAAAGAATATTGTGTGTTTATACAGTGTTGATAGTAAATGTATATTATGAGTATTCACTTAGCTTTATACTATGATATAGGATTATATGCATATGTAAATGCAAATTACATGCTTTGGTAATATGATGTTGCCATGATATTGTTTGTGTGTGACTATGGAAACTGCGATTATGCCCGGGATGTGGTTAGCATGCTTAACAAAAGGTGTTTGGCGGGAAAAATTGTTCGGCTTCAGTCGGCGGGAAATAATGGTCGGCAGGAAATAATAGTCAGTGACGACCGGCGGGAAATATGGTCAAATACCTAAGCATTGCTAGTGGGATAAATAAAATGGTCGATGTGCACATTGGCGGGAATTGGGGTTATAGGAAGGTTTCCATAGATGATTGTATTGATTGATGATATGATACGCATGCTACGTGTAGCTTTTGGGATAAAGATTACTGGTTGCATGATTATATCTTTGACTGCTGCTAAGGTCAAGGTCTGCCACGTGCCCCAATTACACTTCCGGAGGTTTTGTATGGTTGTCGTTGTAAATTTTGTTGTTAAGTCCTTAAGTTGTATAAACGTTATTTCACTATCGTAATAAAAGATGGGCCTACTTAATCCGTTATAATTTATCTCCTTGACTTAATCATTTCGCTGTGTATAAGTTATAGTATGGTATCAGAGTTATTCCACAAGAATCATTAGGCAGTAAGTGTCAGCTCAAGGGTTGATAACTGCTGCAGTCGCATCCTTCTCAGGCTAAGAAGGTGGTTTGGGGGCGAGGTGTGACAGATAAGAAGAAATACAGAAGATCGGTGAGAGAGATTAAATTCACTCTTCTCACTCAGAATCTTAGAAAATTAGCTCATGCCTTTTTCGCCAAAAATGAGATGATCAAAATGCACCTTCTCCACCAACAACTAAAAATAACAAACTGTAGTTAGCTAACTAACAAATCAATAACCGTGGTTGTAAAAGTTGAGCTGGAAAAAAGAGTCATAACAAAAGAGGAAGAGAGGTGAGAGAGTCACAAATATTTCAACATTTCACCCTCTTGACGAACTCGAAAATGAAAAAAAAAAAAAAACACTTGAAACAACAGTTGCCACACCTCTGAAATAATCAAGTTAGCTTTATTATTAGCCAACACAAGCTTCAACAGGTCACACAAATAAGTGAACCTGTCTCTAATAAGGACCTTTGTCAACATGTCTGCTAGGTTGTTTGAAGTGTGAATTTTATCAACTGTAATCTAACCTTCATTGATGGCATCTCTTACAAAATGGAACCTCACATCAATGTGTTTAGTTTTATCAAGGAAGGTCAAATTCTTTGATAATGAGATGGCACTTTGACTGTCATAATTAAAAGTGGCATCACAGGCAGAATCAAGCATTTCAGTGACAAGGCCCTTGAGCCATAAACCTTCTCCCTTGAGCCACAAACCTTTTTTCACAGAATCAGACAAAGCAATATACTCTGCTTCCGTGGGGGATAAAGCTACAATTGACTACAATACTGATTTCCAACTTATATCATTTCCAAACAGTGTGAAAATATACCCGGTTAGAGATCTCCTATCCGGATTAGCAACATAATCTGAGTTCACAAAACCAACTAGAAAACTTGGTTTTTCTTGAGTAGAATTATATATCAGACCTAGATCAATAGTGCCTTTCAGTTTCCTAAGAGCTTATTTTGAAAATTCAATAAAGGTTTTATTGAATAGATCTATTGCTTGAATAGAAATCCAATAAACATAAAAGTCCCTTGACTATTGGATGAGTACTTGAACTTTATGTGGAGACATAAAGGTGGATCAGGTTCGAGTAAATAGTCAAAATGATCTATAGTACATAGATAAGGTTGGGTATCTTATTATAGTAACACTATTGGATACGGTCTGCTCTGTAGTTGTAACAAGGAATTGTAAAGTGCTACAAACGAAGTGATCCTAATTCATTCATGTTAGACATGAGGAGTGGGAGTGTCCTTGTGCAAATTTGTACAAGATCGGACCACGAAATGAGTCACTTTTACTTTATAACGTTGTTTACTGTTTAAGACTTACTATTTCAAAGCGATGACCTAGGTAACTTGACCTTAATCTTGAGCTAACTATGAACTCCTGTTTATTTGGGATTGCCCTTAAATTTACATGGGTGAGGGTTAGCTCAATAACGGCGGACCAATATGACTGCCATTTCAGGGATAAGATTGGATAGATAGCTGGGGACATAGGGTGTAAGAGGGAATTCACTCCTGCCCGCTTTAGGGATAGTAGAGTGGTTGTTCCCTAAAGTGCTGATTCTGAGGCTTGAACAAGGGATCCCGCCCTCTCATTTGGCATAAGAGGGACTTGGTTATGTGATTGGATCACAAAAAAAATTGTTCATTAGGGGATCAGCGGGGACTTAAGGAACAAGAGGTAATTTCGGGGGTAAAACAGAGATTTGACCCAGCCATTATTACGAACAACCTGTGAAAGATTAACGTACTAATCATGGTTATATCGAGTGGACATAATATATCTACAGTGAGGGGAGTTCAACTATGGGCTTTAGTGGAGTGACCCATTAGTTAACGAATGGGGGTTAGATCGGTCTAATGAGTTTAGCCGATTAATCTTGGATCGTTGGAGCCCATGATCTGTAGGTCCATGAGGTCCCCCTACTAGCTCGAAAATGGATAGCTCTAGAATAGCTCTAGAGTAGCATGATAAGTTAATTTGAAACATTCAAATTCGAATCAAAAGAAATTGGAGAAAATATATTTAAATATGATTTAAATATATGAAGATGAATTTGTGTAAAAATAATTTAATATTGGATATTAAATTAATTATAATTATTTAAAATTTTTAAATAATTATTTATTAATTTCATTGGAAAATTAATCTATGAAATTAATTTGTAAAATTAATAAATTTTGATTTTAGAAATAAAATATGTTTTTAAAATCAAAATTTTTTTTTGGAAATTGAAAATTACACAAAAACTTGAAAAATGGGTTTTTCAATTCATCTTCAAGTAGCTTACAAAGAACCCACCACCTCCTCCTTTGCTTTACTCTAAGCATGAGCTGCATCCCATGCAACACCTCTCTTTGCATGATAGTATGCAATATATTGAAGAGATTGAAGTGAAGAAGGAAAAGTGAACCGACTGAATTTTTGCTGAAAAATTCGGATGAAGAAGATGTTCTTCAATGGGTTCTGTTCAGTGAGTTTTCTCCATATTCCCTTTGATTCCAGCTCATTTTGAGTCCCACAACTCAATCTAGAGCACCAAGAGAATATTAGGGAAGATCTTGTGGTGGTCTACACAAGGATTCAGAGGATTTTGCAACTGAAAATGGAGATTCTGTTGGTTCGGCAAAGGTATGTTCATGAAACCCATTATACTCTATTTTTAGCATGTTTCTTTTCAACCAAAATTAATGAATTAGAATGCTTATAGATCCTGATTTCTTCCGATGCATGATGGTGTCCATCCAACACTCCGGTCTCTTCCTTTAACCAAGTCCACGCAGAGCCCACACTTCTGGATTCTCACATCGAGAATACCAAGGTAACCATTGCGGTGGTCCTCACTCAACTCGACTGAGTTTGAGGTTTTGGAGACCATTCATTGTGTGTTCACGCTGTTCATGTGGTGGTTGCTATTGATCGTGTTATGCTATTGTCGTTGAGTTCGAGCGTTCGTGTATTGCTGTCTTGGAGACTAAACGAGCGTTCGTGATCGAAGGATTTTGAAGCATGAGTCTTGAAAGGTATATATACTGTCTCCCTTGATCTCATCTGTAAGCATGCTGTAATTTCGTATTGTGCATGATATGTTAGTTTCAGTTTCTTGGACTATAATTGTGTATGTTCAATATCGAATGGAATTAGGAACGATCTTTCCACTACTCATGAAAATCCTCATGTCTGATTTCCTTTAAATAGATTTTCTTAGTTATTGATTTTGATATATACGTTTCATCTAGTTTCTTCCACAAGCAAGATACATTGTCAATATCAACAACTTTTCTCGAAACACTATCAAAAAGATATTAAATGGTAGTGCTATATGCTATTTCATACATCTCAGCATTTTGATCTTCAGTCATTGTGGTAGGTAACTTACTTGGATCGAGGAGTGCTTTCATAACCTTCTATTGGATGAGAAGAGCTTTCATATTTCTCTTCCACAAACTAAAGTTTCCTCTTCCATCGACTAAATCAATCTCAAATTTCGCCACCATCTCGAGCAGCTTCAATCCTCAAAGGATCATACACAATCGAAAAAAAAATTGTGATTTGCTTGTAAGCTCGATCTCAATTCAAGTGATCAATAATCAAATAGAAAAGAAAAACAGAGATCAAAGGATCACAAATGTGAAAACAAGCTTCGTTCAATCAAGAATTAT
Organism: Benincasa hispida; assembly: GCF_027475165.1. Classification (NCBI taxonomy): domain Eukaryota; kingdom Viridiplantae; phylum Streptophyta; class Magnoliopsida; order Cucurbitales; family Cucurbitaceae; genus Benincasa; species Benincasa hispida. The sequence continues at coordinate 49,405,072 of NC_143484.1, read as the reverse complement.
TCTACGAAGCTTTGGTACCAATTGTTGTAAAACAATTTAAACAGCACTCCTGCAAGCGGAATCAAATGATGTGAAAACACAACAAGCTAGAAAAATGAATCAATAAGGAAGAAGAAAAAGACAAGGAATTATAGTGGTTCGGCTATAAAAATCTACATCTACTTTGCATTAAAGAGTAGTAGTTTCATTATCCAAATGAGAAATAATAGGGAGCAGAAGAAATACAGTAGATCAGTGAGAGAGATTAAATTCACTCTTCTCACTCAGAATTTTACAATATTAGTTCATGCCCTTTTTCTCCAAAAATGAGATGATCAAAATGCACCCTCTCCACCAGCAACAAAAAACAATAAACTAATCAATAACCATGGTTGTTGTTGGAATGCCTTGAATTCGATTGTTAGCGCTTTGAACAACCAAGTACATGTTAGGGTTGATGCCCTAAATCTCGTGGGTCATGTAGTTTGTAATTGTAATGTACAAATATTTTATTTATTCTGTTTTATTCAACATTTAGTAACATTAACCCACAAACCAATAAACTAACATCCAAAGTTATCTTTTGTAGCTTAAACATGTATGCAGAGACATATAGGTGGTTCATGTTTAAGTGATAACCTAAATGGTCTGTAGTAGATAGATAGTGTTGGGTACCTTATCTTGGTGACACTACGAATACGACTCGTTTTGTAGATTTTACAATTGTTGTAAAGTGCTACAAATACTGATCATTCATGTGAAGACATGTGAGCGGGAGGATTCTATACAAAGGGGTTTGTATAAGACCGGACCACGAAATAACTGGTCTCATTTTATAACACCGTTCATAATAGAGACTTACATTTCACCAGGATAACCATAGGTGACATGACCTAAATTCTAAGTGAGTTGTGAACTCCTGCATATGAATGTAGTTCTTTGATTTGTATGGGTGAGAATGGCCAGATTGCCAACTCAATAAGCCTACCATTTTCGGGATTCGTCTGATTGGGGAGCTGGGAATACAGCTACACAAGATGGAATTCGCTCATTCCCTGATGTCAAGGTAAGTAGATGAATTCCTCCTTTAAGGGTTGATTTTGGGGCTTGAACAATGTGGCGCCACACCCTCTCTTGTCTTGAGGGGGTTTTGGTCATAGTTAGACTATGACGTATAGTTCACTAGAGGGACCGGTGGTACTTAAGGAATTAGATGTAACTACAGGGGCAAAATGGTAATATTGGCCCATGTGTATTTATAAGCAATTTGTGAAGGGTTATCACACCATTGAGTGGTTATATCCAATGGATACAAAAATATATCTGTAGTGCGAAGAGTGCAGTTGTCGGTCTTTAGTGGAGTGACCAGGAGTTAATGGATGTTGAATAATTTAATTAAAGAAGTTTAATTAATTATTCAAGTATCATTGGAGCTTCAATCTACAGGTCCATAAAGTCCCATCTGTAGCTCTATTGGGATTATTGAGAATTAATTTTGGATTAATTTGAATTGTTCAAATTAATTGAGAGAATTAACTATATGTGATATAATTGATTTAACTTAATTATATATGATATAATTAATATAATGTATTTGATGCATTATAATATAAAGTTTATTTGAGATAAACAAATATTTGAATATGATTCAAATATTAATTATGTGAATTAGATTCATATAATTAAGTTTAGTATAAATGGGATTTATATTAAATATTATGCATTAATGAGAGAATTAAAATTATAGGTTATATTGTATTTAATATAATATTAAACTATGGATTATGTGTTATATTTGATATAACATACAATTTTATATATATTATATGATAAAGAAGTTATCACATAAATATATATTTTAAATAATTTGTTAAATAATTTTATTAAGTTATTTTGATTTTTATATATTAATTTTTGAAATTAATATGGGAGGAAGTTCCCTCCCCCTCTTTTCACTCTTAATGATACTTGACTGAAGAATTGCAGGCTCTGTGTTAGTGAGTTTTTCCTAGAATACGGTCTCGTACCTTTTTCATCTCTCTCTCTCTCTCTCTCTCTCTCTATATATATATATATATATATATATTCTCCCTCTCCGAAAACTCAGAGCTCACACCTCCTGATAATTCTCTACCCAAAAGAGAGTACAGAAGGCTCGATTGGTAGTGTTCTGTATGAATTGTTCGTGACCAGTTTGAGGGTTTCATGAAAATCTTTGGCTTCAAGGGTAAGCACTCTTCTTCCTCTATTTTATTTGTATGCTGCAAATTAAATATTAATTGCATAAATTATGTTCTATAAAATTTTTGTTATGTGGAAATAAACTTGGGTCGATCCCCACTTCCGCCATGAAATTTCACAGTTCCTTCAGTACGGGGATCTTGTATTTAGCATATTTATTTATTTGTAGTTATTTACAATTATGAGCCTAGGGTTTAGAGTAGTGCGCTATATAAACTCTCTAACCCTAGAGGCGTTGTTTATGTATTCAGAAAACATTCTGTTTAATAATATTGTTCTCCCTCTGCCACGTAGATGCAACTAACACACAGTTAGTGAACCACGTATATCTGTGTGTTGATTCTTGATTTTTGACCTTTTTTTAATATTTAATTGTCGATTACGTAAGAGTTGTAAAAGATGAGTTGGCTGAAGGAGTCATAATAAAAAATAAAAAAAAAAAAAAAAAAAAAGGAAAAGAGTTGAGAGATTCACAAATGTTTCAACATCTAACATCAAAAGTGAATATTGTTTGAAGAAGAAATGTGTTATGTAACCATTTATAAACAAGACAAAAAGATAGTCATATTGTATATCATATAGAATTAAATCCCACCATAGGTTATGCATTTAATTTCATGCATCATTTTGTATTATAAGTATTATAATATATGTCTATACATGATTTAAATTATATAGCATGCTCATGCATCATATAATATAAATGTTATAGTATATGCATGCATGCATTAATAGTATATCCATGCATTATTTATATTACAAATGTTATAATGTATAGTTCAATGTATGTATGGATGTATGCTATTGTAGGTTTCATTACTTTATTATATAAATGTTATATGTTAGTAATGAAATAAAATTTCATGAAGCATGACACTATTTTAGGTTAATTTATAAATGTTATAATTTACTAAAGTTTTTCAAAGCATGCAATGAATGGTTTTAATTTACTTCTTTTGTTTATAATTGTTACAACAAAATGGGATTAGAAATTAAAATCAATAATAAAAAGTTGCATGCAAACTTTAGGTTATAATCATCTTTTGAAATTGTTTTAAAATATAATTCACATAGATCTAAGATCACGTTTCTAATGAGATTAGAAATCTTGGTTTGATCTTTTAATCGGTTTAATATGATTAAATTGATCTCAATAAAAGATTAACAATGTAACAAATATATCTATAAGGGACCTTTTGTCTATGGTGAGTTCTGTCTAGGCTGGAGTATTTAAGTTGACGGAAACATAACATCCCTACCTAAGAACTTATCTGAAAGGTCAATTAGATAGATTTAATACATGCATGTAAGTTTGATTAAAGTTTATTAAAAAGTTTAATAGACTTTGATCAAAGTTGTTTAACTATCCCAAGGCAAATGTTGTTTTTTAGCAAAGTAAACATTCACTTAGTTAAAATCAATAGTCAGATTTTCCTAAGTTAATTAACCCTAGGTAAAATACTCACTAGGAGGAAAATGTAGTATATGATACTTCATTTTATCCTCTTCACATTTCTCCTTAAAAATCATATCGTGAGGTTTATACTTAGCCTGGAGGCACCATGGGCATCCCCCTACGGATGACATTTGTATAGATCAATATCAAGGTGAATGGAGAGAGTGTTTATAGTAAGGGAAAGCAGGATGTGTGACAACACATCCCTCGGTATCTCTCATTAGGCTAAAGTAAAGTTTCATGTATGGCCTCATGGCACCATGAGTATCCTCTTCACATTTCTCCTTAAAAATCATATCGTGAGGTCTATACTTAGCCTGGAGGCACCATGGGCATCCCCCTACGGATGACATTTGTATAGATCAATATCAAGGTGAATGGAGAGAGTGTTTATAGTAAGGGAAAGCAGGATGTGTGACAACACATCCCTCGGTATCTCTCATTAGGCTAAAGTAAAGTTTCATGTATGGCCTCATGGCACCATGAGTGTCCCTCTAAAGGATGGCATTTTTGCATAACGCTTTATTCAATCTCCAGAAAATGGATGGGGTTACTTTAGTTTCATGTCCCAATTGGTTTTTCCCTACAACTGGCTCATTGGGATGGAACTCTAGAATCTAAAATAAGGGATTACACTTACAAGAATTGTTAAGTACGTTAACAAATTTTGGACCAAAAAATGGTGACTGTTAGTTATAGTAACAAGGTGTGGTTTCTGTTTAATAGTTGAAAATGTCTCATTTCATTGAAGAGGCACTTAATCACCCTACGGTGACTTTTGTCCTGTCTTACTGAAACATCATTGCAAAATAGATGTCACTTAAGGTACATTAGACTTTTTTGCTAAAACTAATTAGTTGTCTTAGTGGTTTAATGCAAATAAACTAATTATAAATAATTTGTATGTTTCAACAAATTTGTTTCAATAGCTACCACTACTTTAAATTTGCTCCTTGCTGATAAATTAACCGGCGGAAACTACATAACATGGAAAAACACGATCAACAAAATTTTAATAAACGATGACCTTCATTTTGTCTTGATGGAGGATTGTCCTCCCATTCGAACTCCTAATGCCTCTCGAAATGTTTGAGCAGTATGCGAGCGATGGACACGGGCAAACAAAAAAACCTGAGCGTACATCTTAGCTAGTCCTTTTGAAGTCTAGGCCAAAAAGCATGAGCACATGCTCACAGCCTATGAGATCATGGAGTCCTTGCAGGGAATGTTCGGAAATCCGTACACATAGCTCAGGCATGATGCTCTTAAACACATCTTCAATGTTTGTATACAAGAAGGTTATCTATTCGAGAACATGTTCTTAACATGATGGTCCACTTCAACGTGGTGGAGATGAATGGATCTGTCATCGATGAAACCGACCAGGTTAACATAATTTTGGAATCTTTACCTGAAAGTTTCCTTCATTTTCAGAGCAATCTTGTTTTGAACAGGATTCACTACAACCTAACCACCCTCCTCAACGAGCTACAAACCTTTCAGTCCTTGATGAAAAGAAAGGGATAGAAAGGTGAACCAAATCTTGTTTCATCCTCTAAGAAGTTCCACAGAGGTTCGACCTCTGGGACAAAGTCTATACCTTCTTCCTCCGGCAATAAAAAATGGAAGAAGAAGAAAGGTGGAAAGGGGAAAGCTAACCCATCGGTCGTTGCTCAAAAGAAAGCCAAGGTTACAAAGGGAATTTGTTTCCATTGCACCAAAGATGGGCATTGGAAGAGGTATTGCCCCAAATACTTTGCAGAAAAAAAGAAGGCCAAGCAAGGTAAATTTGATTTGCTTGTATTGGAAACATGTTTAGTGGAGAATGATGATTATGTATGGATTATAGATTTTGGCGCCATTAACCACATTTTTTCTTCATTTCAAGGAATTAGTTCTTGGTGGCAACTTGATGCTAATGAGATAACGATACGGGTTGGAACTAGGCACGTCGTCTCAGCTGTGGTAGTGGGAGGTCTTCAGTTGACTTTATAGAATAAATTCATTTTACTAGAAAATGTATATGTAGTTCCTAGTTTAAAACGGAAGTTAATTTCTGTAAAGTGTTTGCTAGAACAATCATATTGTATTAATTTTCTTGTAAATAAAGTGTTTATTTCTAAGAATGGTGTCAATATTTTTTCAACTAAACTAGAAAATAATTTATATGTGCTAAGGTCATTAGCTACTAAACCCTCTATAACACTGAGATGTTTAAAACTGTGGTAACTCAACATAAAAGACTTAAATTTCTCCTAAAGAAAATGCCCTACTTTGGCACCTAAGACTATGACACATTAATCTTAATAGGATCAAGAGATTGATGAAGAATAGACTTCTAAGCAAGTTAGAAGAAAATTCTTTACTTGTGTGTGAGTAATGCCTTGAAGGCAAAAAGACTAAAAGACCTTTTACTGGAAAAGGTCACAGGGTCAAAGAACCTCTGAAGCTGATACATTCAGACCTCTATGGTCCAATGAATGTAAAGCTAGGGGAGGTTATGAATATTTCATCACTTTTACTGATGATTATTCAAGATATGGGTATGTTTATTTAATGCAACATAAGTCTGAATCTTTTAAAAAGTTCAAAGAATTGAAGGTTGAGGTTGAAAATGCATTAAATAAAACAATAAAAACATTTCGATCTGATCGAGGTAGAGAGTTTATGGATCTAACATTCCAAAACTATTTGATAGAACATGGAATTGTATCTCAACTCTCAGCACTTGGTACACCTCAGCAGAATGGTGTATCAGAAAGGAGAAATCGAACTCGATTGGACGTGGTTTGGGCTATGATGAGTTATGCTTCCTTACTTGACTCATTTTGGGATTATGTAGTGGAGATTGCAGCATATATTTTAAACTGTGTTCCATCTAAAAGTGTTACCATAACACCTTTAGAGTTAAGGAATGGTCGTAAAGCTCATTTACGTCATTTCAGAATCTGGGGTTGCCCAACACATGTGCTTGAGGCTAATCCTAAGAAATTGGAATCTCGTTCAAAATTATGCCTATTTGTAGGTTACTCCAAAGGAACGAGGGGTGGTTATTTTTTTTACCCAAAAGAAAATAAAGTGTTTGCATCAACAAACACTACTTTTTCTTGAAGAAGACAACATAAGGGAGCACAAACCCCGCAATAAGATTGTGTTGAACGAACTTTTCGAATAAACTACTGAATCTTCAACAAGAATTATCGAAGAACCCAACACCTCAATAAGAGTTGTTGAAGTTGAGTCATCTAGTAGGTCAAATCCACCTCAAGTGTTGAGGGAACCTCGACGCAGTAGTAGAGTTGCAAACCCACTTGTAAGGTTTAACTAAAATCCTAGCTATGGTTGCTGAAGGAAATATTCAGGATCCATTATCTTATAAGAAGGCAATGAAGGATGTTAACAAAGATGAGTGGATCAAAGCTATGGATCTCGAAATGGAGTCAATATACTTCAATTCAGTATGGAATCTTGTAGATCAAACTGATGGGGTAAAACCTATAGGTTGCAAATACAAGAGAAAACGGGGTGCTGATGGGAAGATGCAAACCTTCAAGGCTAGACTGGTGGCAAAGGGTTATACCCAAGTTGAGGGAGTCAACTATGAGGAGACTTTCTCGCCTGTTGCCATGCTGAAGTCTATCAGAATCCTCTCATCCATTGCCTCAGATTATGACTATGAGATTTTGCAAATGGACGTCAATACTGCCTTTCTGAATGGCAATCTTGAGGAGACCATCTATATGGAGCAGTCCGAGGGATTCATAACCCAAGGTTAAGAGCAACAGGTTTGCAGGCTTAATCGGTCCATTTATGAATTGAAGCAGGCTTAATCAGTCTTGGAACACAGGTTTAATACTACGATCAAATTTTATGGCTTTGATCAAAATGTTGATGAGCCTTGTGTATATAAGAGAATCATCAAAAGTTCAGTAGCCTTCCTAGTGTTATATGTAGACGATATCCTACTCATTGGGAGAATCAACAATAGTTCAGTAGCCTTCCTAGTGTTATATGTAGACGATATCCTACTCATTGGAAATGATGTAGGTATACTGACTGGAGTTAAGAACTGGCTAGCGACCCAATTGCAAATGAAAGATTTGGGAGAGGCTCAGTTTGTTCTAGGAATTCAAATCTTTAGAGATCGAAAGAACCAAACAATATCTCTGTCTCAAGCATCATATATTGACAAGTTGCTTGGCAGATATTCAATGCAGAACTCCAAGAGAGGCTTATTGCCTTTCAGGCATGGTGTGATATTGTCTAAGGAATAGTGTCCTAAGACACCTAAAAAAATTGAGAAGATGAGATGGATCCCCTATGCATCGATTGTTGCCAGCCTGTTGTATGTGATGTTATGTACTAGACCTGACACCAGCTATGCAGTGGGGATAGTCAGTAGATAGCAGTATAATCCAGGATTTAATCACTGGACTGCCGTTAGGAATATCCACAAGTATCTACGGAGAACGGGGGACTACATGCTCATGTATGGTTATAAGGATCTATCTACAGAGTATGGGTCTATGGAACATGCTACATTTAGACAAGGGCAAGTGGGAGATTTTGTGTTGGGCGATTTGTGCCCTAGTTTATTGTTTTGTGTACCTTGTATTACAGTTTGACTTTTACACTGTACACCCCAATAGCTTTAGGTCAAGTGGGAGATTGTTAGGGTTGATGCCCTAAATCTCGTAGGGACTTATAGTTTGTAATTGTACTGTACAAACTTATTGTTTATTTAATAAAATATATGATGTTTTATTTCATTTTTTGTTGCATTAACCACAAACCAATAAACTAACATCCAAGGTTATCTTGTAGCTTAAATATGTATGTAGAGACATACGGGTGGATCATGTTTAAGTGATAACCTATATGGTCTATAGTAGATGGATAAGGCTGGATACTTTATTTTGGTGACATTACGAGTATGGCCCGCTTTGTAGGTGTTAAAATTGTTGTAAAGTGCTACAAACGATCTGATCCTGATCATTCATGTGGAGACATGTGAGTAGGGATATTCTATACAAAGAAGTTTTATAAGACGGGACCACAAAATATTTAGTCTCATTATATGACACCGTTCATAATAGAAACTTACATTTCACCAAGATGACCATCGGTAACATGACCTGAATCTTGAGTGATTTGTGAACTCCTGCCTATGAGGACAGTTCTTTGATTTGTATGGGTGAGCGTGACCAGATCGCCGACTTAACAAGCCTACCATTTTGGGGATTCTTCTAATTGGAGAGTTGGGAACACGGTTACACAAGAAGGAATTCACTTCTTCCTTAATGTCGAGGCAAGTAGATAAATTGCTCCCTTAAGAACTGATTCCAGGGCTTAAACAATGTGGTGTCACACCATCTCTTGGCCCAAGAGGGGTTTGATCATAGTTGGACTATGATTTATTATTCATTAGAAGGATCAGTGGTACTTAAGGAGTTAGATGTAACTACAAGGGCAAAACGGTAATTTTGGCCCAACTGTACTTACGAGCAATTTATGAAGGATCATCGTACTGTTCATTGATTATATCCAATGGACACATAAATATATCTGTAGTGCGAATAGTGCAGCTGTCGGTCTTTAGCAGAGTGCTCGACAGTTAACAGATGGTGAATAATTTAATTAATTATTAATGTACCATTGAAGCTTCAAGCTACAGGTCCATGAGGTTCCCTTGGTAGCTCAACGGGATTTAATGAGAATCAGTTTTTGGATTAATTTTAATTGTTCAAATTAATTGAGGAAACTAATTATATATGATATAATTAATTAAATTTTAATTATATGTGATATAATTGTTATAATGTATTTGATACATTATAGTATAAAGTTTATTTGAGAAGAAATAAATATTTAAATATGATTTAAATATTAATTATATGAATTGGATTCATATTATTGAATTTAATATAAATGTAATTTAAATTAAATGTCATTAGTGAGAGAAAAGAAAGGCTATAGTTTATATGTTATATTTGATATAACATATAATTTAATATATATTATATGATAAGGTAGTTGTCATATTAATATACATATTAAATTAATTATTTAATTAATTATTATTTAATTATTTTAAAATTAATTAAGAGAGGGAGTTGTAACTCTCTCCCTCTTTTTTCTCTCTTAATCGTGGAAGTGGGAATGGGAATGAGTCAGTTATTCTTCTTCCTGCAAAAACACATAGGCAAAAGTGCTCTTTGTAGAATTCCCCTGTGATCTCTCCTCCTCTAACAGAAAACTTTCCTTCCCTTATTAAATCCAAAATAGCCAGAGCACTAGCTCCTCTTGGGTTCTCTACCTGAGGATACTGAGGTCGCCATTCGTTGTAGTGTTTAGGATTCCATCGAAGATCATCTTCAAAGGTAAGGGTTTATGAAACCCTAATCTATTTCTTTCTTTTCATAAGTGTGCTATATTTTTTTGTGTTAAATGCATAATTGTTTTTCTTCTCTGTAAAATTAATTATGTAAAATTGGGGAATTTTAGGACGATCCCACTTCCGCTCAAAGGATTCTATCATTAGGGTTCCTTCACCAACTTCAACAACTCTTGTTGAGGTGTTGAGTTTTTCAATAACTCTTGTTGAAGGTTTAGTAGATTCATTGGAAAGTTCATTCAACACAACCTTACTACGAGGCTTGTGCTCCCTTATGTGGTCTTCTTCCAGAAAAGTAGCGTCTGTCGATACAAGCACTTTATTTTCTTTAGGATCATAGAAGTAACCACCTCTCGTTTCTTTAAGGTAGCCTACAAATAGGCACAGTCTTGAATGAGGTTCCAGTTTCTTAGGATTTGCCTCAAGCACATGTGTTGGGCAACCCCAAATTTTGAAATGACGTAAACTAACTTTACGACTATTCCATAACTCCAAAGGTATTCTGGTAACACTTTTGGATGAAACACAGTTCAAAATGTATGTTGCAGTCTGTATTGTAAAACCCCAAAAGGAATTAGGTAAGGAAGCGTAACTCATCATAGACTAAACCATGTCCAACATGGTTCGATTTCTTCTTTCTGTTACACCATTTTGTTGAGGTGTACCAGGTGTTGAGAGTTGAGATATAGTTCCATGTTCTATCATATAGTTCTGGAATGTTATATCCAAAAACTCTCCATCTCGATCAGATCGAAATGTCTTAATAGTTTTACTTAATGCATTTTCAACTTTAGACTTGAATTCTTTGAACTTTTCAAAAGATTCAGACTTATGTTGCATTAAATAAACATACCAATATCTTGAATAATCATTAGTAAAGGTGATGAAATATTCAAATTCTCCCATTACTTTGACATTCATTGGACCACGGAGGTCTGAATGTACCAGCTCTAGAGGTTCTTTTGCCCTGTGACCTTTTCTAGTAAAGGGTCTTTTAGTCATTTTACCTTTAAGGCATGACTCACACACAGATAAACAATTTTCTTCTAACTCACTTAGAAGTTCATTTTTCACCAACCTCTCAATCCTATTGAGATTTGTGTGTCCTAATCTCAGGTGCCAAAGTTGGACATTTTCTTTAAGAAAAATTTTAAGCCTTTTATGTTGAGTTATCGTAGTTTTAAATATTTTCAGTGTTATGGAGAGATTTAGTTGCTAATGGCCTTAGCACATATAAATTATTTTCCAGTTCAGCTGAACAAATATTGACACAATTCTTTGAAATAACCACTTTATTTATAGATAAATTTATACAATACGATTGTTCAAGTAAACACTTTACAGAATTTAAGTTCCTCTTCAGACGATGAACTACAAATACTTTCCAGCAAAATATATCTATTCTGTAAAGTTAACTAGAGATCTTCCACTGCCACAACTGAGACAACGTGTCCAATTCCAACCCATATCGTCATCTCCCCAGCTCCCAGTTGCTATCAGTAACTAATTTCCTGAAATAAAGAACAAATGTGGTTAGTGGCACCTGAATAAATTACCTTGCTCGGCCTTCTTCTTTTCTGCCAAGTACTTGGGACAGTTCCTTTTCCAATGTCCCTCCTGGTTGCAATGGAAACAGATTCCCTTTGCAACCTCGAGGCACCTTAAGTATCTCCCTGCGGATGACATTTGTATAGGTCAATATCAAGGTGAATGGAGAGAGTGTTTATAGTAAGTGGAAGCGGGATGTGTGACAACACATTCCTCAGTCTCTCTCATTATTTTGAAGTAAAGTTTCGTGCATAGCCTCGTTACTCCTTGAGTGTCCCCTTATAGGATGGAATTTTCGCATGACGCTTTATTTAAACTCCAGCAATGGATAGGGTTACTTTAGTTTCATGTCCCAATGGGCTTTTCCCTACGGTTGGCTCATTGGAATGGAACTTTAGGACCTAACATGAGGCGTTACACTTACAAGAATTGTTAAAGAGCTTAACAAATTCTGGATCGAACAATGGTGACTAATAGTGATAGTAACAAGGAGTTGTTCTGTCTATTGATTGAGATTGTCTCATTCTAGTGAAGGGATACCTGATTACCCTATGGTGGCTTTTTTCCTGTCTCATTGAAACATCATTGTAAAATAGATGTCACTTAGGGTACACTAGACTTTTTTGCTAAAATTTATTGGGTGTCTTGATGGTTTAATGCAAATAGAATAATTAATAATTTGTATGGTTTCAGCAATCTTTTCAATATGACTTTCGCTACACTAAATATACTTGCTGCTGATAAATTAACGGATGAAAACTACACTTCTTGGAAAAACACGATTAACACAACCCTTATCATCGATAACCTTCGTTTTTTCCTAATGGAGGATTGTCCTCCCATTCCAGCTCTCAGTGCTGCTCGAAATGTTCGAGAAGCATACGAGCGATGGACACGGGCAAACGAAAAGGCCCAAGCATACATCTTGGCAAGCCTTTCCGAAGTCTTGGCCAAGAAGCATGAGCCCAAACCCACGGCTCGTTAGATTATGGAGTCCCCTGAAGGGAATGTTTGGACAACCGTTTACATAACTCTGGCATTGCGCTCTCAAACACGTCTTCATTTCTTGTATGCAAGAAGGGGCACTTGTGCGAGAACATGTTCTCAACATAATGGTCCACTTCAACGTGTCGGAGATGAATGGGTTTGTCACCGATGAAACCAGTCAGGTTAGCTTCATTCTGAAATCTTTACCTAAAAGTTTCCTGCAATTCCGTATAATGCTGTTATGAATAGAATTGACTACAACCTGACCACCTTGCTCAACGAGCTACAAACCTTCCAACCCTCGATGAAAAAAAAAGGAATAGAAAGGTGAAACAAATGTTGCTTCATCTTCTAAAAAGTTTCACAGAGGTTTAGCCTTTGGGACAAAGTTTATAGATCTCACAGTATGAACTTTAAGGGAGAAACGTGAAGAGGATAAAATGAAATATTATATACCCCATTTTCCTCCACTGAGCATTTTACCTAGAGTTAATTAACTTAAGAAAATTTGGCTACTGATTTTAACTAAGTGAAAGTTTAATTTGCCCAAAAACAACAGTGCCTTTGGATAGTTAAACAATTTTGATTAAGGTCCATTAGACTCTTTAACAAACTTTAATCAAACGTGCATGTATATAACAAATCTATCTAATTCACCTTTTCAGGTAAGTTCTCAGGTCGACTTAAACAAAAAGTCTCTGATAGATACATTTGTTACATAGTTAATCTTTTATTAAGAATCAATTTAATCCTATTAAATCGATTAAAAGATTAAACTTATATTTCTAATCTCATTAGAAATGTGATATTAGGTCTATCTGAATCATGTTTTTAAAAAATTAAAAAAAAAAATGATTTTAGCCTAAGGTTTGCATGCAACTCTTAATTATAGATTTTAATTTCTAATTTCATTTTGTTATAACATTTATAAACAAATGAAACAAACTAATATATAACTTGCATGCTTTGACATACTTCAATAATTATAATATTTATAAAATAACTATGGTAGTGTCATGCTTCATGCAATTTTATTTCATTACTAGCATATATAACATTTACATAATAAAGTAATGAAACATGCTATAGCATTCATCCATACTTTCATTGAACCATATATTATAACAATTATAATATAAATGATGCATGGATATGCTATTAATGCATGCATGCATATATCATAACATTTATATTATATGATGCATGAGCATGCTATAAAATTAAATTATGCATATTAAATTATAACATTTATAATATGATGCATGAAATTAAATGCATAACCTATGGTGAGATTTTATACTATGTGACAAACTTTATGACATATAAAAATAAATAAAATTCATACATCACATGTATAAAATAAAAGCAATTAACGGATTGGGATTGGAAACCTAAAAGGAAATTTATATTTAACTGTTACAAAATAAATATCCATCCAGTTCAAAACAGGTGAACCGGATCTTGAATCGTCTAAACCATACCGCAAATAGCTCGAACTAACCATGAACTAGTCTAGAAGAACCCAACAAACTTGAACTGGAGAAACCATGAATCGAACTCGACCAGCAAACCACGAACCGCGTGTGAACCGGAACCAGACCGTGCGTCCTCTTCGTCTCAGAGTGTCGTGACGCCATGCCCTAGCGTCGCGACTCTACAGTTTCGTCTGCCACATCGCAGCGTCGTGACACTAGGATACAACGTCACGACGCTACTGTACAATCGCCCATTGTACAATTTTGAACTCTTTCAAAACGCCTCCGATCTTGGCCTTGTTTTCACCAGATCATCACTGGGAAGAGCACAAGCGACTCAAGGATCAAATTATAGTCTCGATTGCTTATTTATGCCCCAAAACATGGGCCTTCACATCACAAAATTGTAAAATACAGCAATGAAATCTATACTGCCTAATCCCGTAAATATCCATTAATTGCAAACCCTATTCAATACAACACGTCATATGAACAAATTGAATGCAGTAACCCACCAAAACTGTAAAATTTATTCTAAAAATTTTGAAAAAATTAGGCCATTAAAACATCGCTCTGCTACTAATTGTAGGAATCCTATGAAGGGACCTTGAGCAGAAGAGATGAATCGTCCTAACTCCCACAATTTTACTGAACATAAAAATTTTACAAAAGAAGAGAAAATATGCATTTTTCCCAGAAAATACAGCATGCATCAAACAAAGAACAGAGAAATAAAATGGGTTAAAGAACCGTTACCTTTGAAGAAAGAATCTTCACATAAAAAAAAACCCCCTCGATCTCCAAATTGGGCACCACCACGATGGAATCCACGGTATTCTCTGGGTGAGAATCTAGAAGGGTGTGGGGCTCTGTCTATTTTGGATTTAGAGAGAGAATAGAGTTAGAGAATGAAGAGGAAGGAAGGATTTTTTCCCCCTCACAGAAAACACTCTTAATAATTTTTGAAGAAGAAGAATGAAGTCCAACCAACCCACTCCTGCAAACGTGTAGAGAATAATAGGGAAGGAGTTGTAACTCCCTCCCTAAAAATGGTTTATTGCTATTAATATTAAAAATAAATTTAATAAAAATAAATTTAATGATAAACCTTAATATATATATATTCGGAGGTATGCAAGGTGAATATATATAGACATGATAACTACTTTATCATATAATATATATTAAATTATATGTTATATCAAATATAACATATAACCTGTAGTTCAATATTGTATCCAATACAATATAACTTATGGTTTAATTCTCTTAACAACGATATTTAACATAAATCTCATTTATATTAAATTTAATTATATGAATCTAATTCATATAATTAATATTTGAATCATATTCAAATATTTAACTTCTCTCAATTAAATCACTTATTATTATAATGTATCAAATGTATTATAAGAATTATATCAAATATAATTAAAATATAATTAATTATATCATATATAATTTATCCCCTCAATTATTGGACAATTCAAATTAATCTAAAAACTGATTCTCATTAAATCTCGTTGAGCTACCGAGGGGACCTCATAAATGAAGGAACTCTAAATAGAGAACCAGTGAGCGGAAGCGAATCGTTCCAAAATTCATTGAGAAAGAACATAAACAATTACAGTCTAAAAGAATAGATTATGCTTAAACAATAAATTACAAGCATACTTCTTTAATAGCTAACAACCGTAGTAGGAATCCTATATTACTTAAATGTATATATAATGTTTCGTTCGTGAACAAGGGATAGAGTATGTAAACCTTTGAAGAACTCTTTATTCAAGTATCCCTTGATCGTTCAGCAACTCGTTCAAAACAATACGAACTCGAACGCTACAATCAGAATAACCAAGAGCATGAACTGAAGAATCCTCAATTAGTATCGAGTCCAACTCGATCCTCGACCCTCGAATGGAACAAGAACACCAACACAAGAGTTACCTTGGTATTCTCGGTGTGAGAATCCAGGAGTTGTGGGCTCTGTGTGACTTTGGATAGAGGAATGATGGAGGAAAATAATTGAGTAAAGAGTAAGTGAGAGAAAGAAGAAGTCTATCGCATAGACTTGATATTCGATCGTGTAGTAAGAAGAAGCCTATTTTATAGACTTGCTACTCGATCGTGTAGCAACGAGTAAACGAGTAACTATCGTTTAGAAAAACTCTTTTACTCAATAGCCTTTCTTTTTTGAAACCGATACAATGAATCAACTTTTCGACTTGGAAAACCATTTTCCTTTTATCTCATAGTTACCATAAAACTTGTAATAACCTCCCACTCAAATCGGTTATTAAAGGAAAAGATTAATTAATTATCACATAATTAATATATTGCAAATACATACAATAACCAACTTATCATATTATATTTATAACCTATAGTTTTACTATTTCATCATATGAAACATATAAACTATAGTTCTTTTTCTATTTTATGGTATTTAATATAAATCATATTTATATTAATTCTTCTAATTAATAATGTATAAAATACATGAAGGAAATCGAACTCGAGATTTTCGTGAGCAGCGGAAGCAAGACTATTCCAAATTACAATCATGAATCAACAAATCATTTACAGCCGACTTGCAAACAAATGGTTATGCGATTATACAGAGAAATTACAGCATGAATATATATAAATGTATAGAAAGCAAACTCTACGCACATCTGTAGAAGCGTCTCCATGCTCCATTGCGAGACCGCTCGAACAACAACGACCACGAACGCTCGATCTATATAATCGCAACATCACACGAACACAGCACGAACACTTTGCGCTCGTCCTCAACGATCTCCTCAGTCACGAACTCCTTCGCAACAGCGAACGAACACCGCTCTTATCCACAGCGACACGAACGGCCTCTACAGCACCATGAACGACCCCCAGAAACCTCAACGGTGTCGAGTTGAGTCTAACACCACTAATAAGGCATCCTTGGTATTCTCGGTGCAAGAATACAAAGGGTGGGCTCTGTTTGGACTTGGTATGAGATAGACGAATGGAGGAAAGAACGATCGCGTACACGACTGGGCAAGTGGGAGAAGTCGGAGATCTATCGCATAGGTCGATGCCCAATAATTTAGATAAAACTATGCGATCGTCTAGCAAAAGCTATGCAATCGTTTAGCTCTATCGTTTAGCTCAGTTTGTCGCCTACAGACTCTACACGATTGTTTACCTTGGGCCAGCGATCGTCTAGCAAAGCTATGCGATCGATTAGTAAACACTGCATGATCGTTTAGTTCGCACCTGCACGATCGTTAGCTCACCCTGCCGTCATTTAGTAAATCTGTATTTACTTGACAACTTACGTGAGTTTCTTTTCGCTGGAGGGAAAACTCAAAAATCCTTTTTAAACTTTTGAAAAAACTTCTTTTCAAAATAGGAAACCACTTTCCTTTTAAACTCACGGTTACCATGATCCAATAACCACCCACTACTTTGGTTATTTAAAAGAAAAAGTATTAATTATCTAATAATTAATATTATTATAAACATAAATGATAACCAACTTATCATATTATATTTATAACCTATAGTTTTAATATATCATCTCATGAAACATATAAACCATAGTTCTTTTTCTATTCCATGGTACTTAATATAAATCTCATTTAGATCAGTCCTCCACTAGATGTATCTTATACGTCATACCAAATATATCATATATAATCAAAATACCTCTTGTCAATTTGAACATTTCTAATCAACACCAAGAACTGATCCTCAACATAATCCAAGTTACCAAGGGGACCTCATGGACTTGTAGATACGAAGCTCCAACGGTACGTGAATAACTGACTAAAGTCTTTAGTCACAGGATCCACCATCCGTTAATTGTCAGGCACTCTACTAAAGACCGACAGCTGAGCTCTCCTCACTGCAGATATATTATGTGTCCGTCTTAACCAATCAGCAGTGCGACAACCCTTCACATATCACTCGTAAGTACCGTTGGGCCAATAACCGGTATGCCCCTGTAGTTACATCTGTCTCTTTAAGTACCACTAATCCCTCTAATGAACATAAATCATAGTCCTACTATGACTAAGTCTTCTCTTCCAAAGAGAAGTTGTGGCCACTATGTTCAAGCCTCGGAATCAGCCCTTAAGGGAGCAATCTCTTTACTTATCCCTGCTTCTGGAAAGGAGTGAATTCCATCTTGTGGATTGAGTTCCTAGCTCCTAGATCAGACAAGTCCCCAAAAAGGTAGGCATGTTGAGTTGGCAATCTGGCCACTCTCACCTATACTAATCAAAGGACCGCCTTCAAAGACATGAGTTTACAAAACACTCAGGATTGAGGTCGTGTCACCTATGGTCGTTTAGGTGAGATGCAAGTCTCTAGTATCAATGGCGTTATATACAGAGTCTAGTCATCTCGTGGTCCAGGTCTTATACAAACTCTTTGTATAGGACACCCCCGCTCCACATCTCCACATGAATGGGTTAAGATCTACCAACTGTAGTAGTTTACAACACTTGCAAACCTCTACAAAGCGAGCCGTATCCGTAGTGTCACCAGAATCGGGTATCCCACCTTAATCCTTATACTACGGACCGATTTAGGTTATCATTTAAGGCATGATCCACTTGTATATCACATATACATGCTTAAGTTCACATAGGATAACCAAGAAGCTTTGTTTATTGGATATGAGTAAATGCCAGAATTAAATAACACTTATTTTATTCATTGAACAATGTGTATCTTTATAAAACAACGAGGCTCCAGAAGAATTAGGACACCAATCCCAACAATCTCCCACTTGTTCTAATGACTCGGAAGACTAATGTACAATAAAATATAAAAATGTACAATATACAAAAACTAGGGCATACCCCAGTATAATCTCCCACTTGCCCTAGACAAGATGTCGCATGTCTCGCAGACCCAGACTCTCCAGGTGACCCTCGAACACTTTAGTTGTGAGGGCCTTTATAAAGGGATCAGCAAAGTTGTGCTCCGATGCGATCTGTTGAACTATCACATCACTGCGACGCACAATCTCCCTGATCAGGTGATATTTTTGTTCTATGTGCTTACCTCGACAATGACTCCGAGGCTCCTTTGAATTTGCCACAGCCCCGCTGTTATCACAATAAAGAGTGATAGGCAAATCCATATTTGGAACAACTTCCAAATCTGTAAGGAACTTCCTCAGCCAAACAGCCTTTTTAGCTGTTTCACAAACCGCTACGTATTCGACTTCCATAGTGGAGTCTGCGATGCATTATAGCTTGATGCTTCGCCAAACTATAACTCCTCTATTTAGAGTAAACACTGACCCCGATGTCGATTTACGAGAATCTCGATCGGTCTGAAAGTCAGAGTCCGTGTATCCTGTAAGGATCAGATCCTTATCTCCATACACAAGCATGTAGTCCCTCGTTCTCCAAAGATATTTGAGGATCGTCTTGACTACCGTCCAATGATCAAATCCTGGATTGGACTGATACCGACTGACAATCTCTACTGCATAGCAAATGTCGAGTCAGTACACAGCATTGCATACATCAAGCTTCCTACAGCAGAAGCATAGGGAATCCATCTCACCTCCTCAACTTCTTGAGGTGTCTTAGGACATTGATCCTTAGACAGAATAATTTCATACCTGAAAGGTAACAAACCCTTCTTGGAATCCTGCATCCTGTACCTGATCAACATTTGATCCATGTACAATGTGTGAGACAGGGCTAACCGTTTGTTCTTGCGATCCCGAATAATCTGGATCTCGAAAACATATTGTGCCTCACTTAAATCTTTCATTTGGAACTGGGCAGCTAGCCAACTCTTAATGTCAGTCAGATATCCTACATCATTCCCAATGAGTAAGATATCATCCACATACAGTAACAGGAAAGCTATTGAGTTATTGATGATCTTCTTATAAACACAAGGCTCATCAACGTTCTGGTCAAAGCCAAACAACTTGATAGCAGTGTCAAATTTGATGTTCCAAGATCGAGATGCTTGTATCAGCCCATAAATGGACCTATTAAGCTTGTAAACTCTTTGCTCTTGATTTGGAACTATGAACCCTTTTGGTTGAGTCATATAGATGGTCTCCACAAGATTACCATTCAGAAAGGCAGTCTTGACGTCCATTTTTCATATTTCATAATCATAAAATGTGGCTATGGACAGAAGAATCCTGATAGACTCTAGCATGACAACAGGTGAGAAAGTTTCCTCATAGTCAACTCCCTTAACCTGGGTATAACCCTTTGCCAAGAGTCTAGCTTTAAAGGTTTGCACCTTTCCATCTACACCTCTCTTTTGCCTATAGATCCACTTGCACCCAATAGGTTTGACCCCATCAGGTGGATCAACAAGCTCCCAGACGTTATTGAAGTACATAGACTCCATTTCCTGGTTCATGACCTTAATCCATTCATCTTTGTCAACACCCTCCATTTCTTTCTTAAAAAACAATGGATCCTCGACCCCATCATTCGTAATGACGTTATAGGCTTCAGTCAAATCCATGTAGTGATCCGGTGGGTTCATAACCCTCCCATTACGTCGAGGCAGTCTCAACTCTTAAGCTGGTTGGCTAGACGTTCCAACCTTAATAACTCTTGTTGATCTGTCGGTCTGTTCAATAACTCTTGTTGAACCCTCAACAATCTCAGTCTCACTAGAGATCTCACGTAAAACGAGCTTACTTTGTGGCTTATAATCCCTCATGTGATCTACTTCCAAGAAGATAGCATTAGTGGAAACAAAAACTTTGTTCTCACTTGGATCATAGAAGTATCCTCCTCTTGTTTTCTTCGAGTAGCCCACAAAGAGGCAAACCTTCGAACGCGGTTCCAACTTCTTTGGGTTAGTCGCTAGCACATATGTCGGACAGTCCTAAATCTTGAAGTGGCGTAAACTACCTTTACGGCCTCTCCATAACTCAATAGGTGTTTCAAAAACACTTTTCGAGGAAACGTTGTTCAGGATATAACATGCAGTCTGCACTGCATAACCCCAAAACGAGTCTGGAAGATGAGCATAACTCATCATAGATCGAACCATGTCCAACAAGGTCCTATTTCTCCTTTCTGATACACCATTCTGCTTAGGTGTACCAGAGGCCAAGAGTTGGGACGCAATCCCATGTTCTATCATATAGTTATGGAATTGGAGGTCCTATACTCTCCACCATGATTAGATCGTAGTGTTTTTATCTTCTTACCTAACAAGTTTTCAACTTCAGCCTTATACTCCTTAAACTTGTCAAGGGCTTCAGACTTGCATTGTATTAGGAAAAAATATCTAAACCTTGAATAATCATCTACGAAAGAGATGAAATATTCATACCCACCTCGAGCTCTAACATTCATCGGACCACAGAGGTTTGAATGCACAAGCTCCAAGGTTTCCTTGGCTCTGTAACCTTTTCCAGTAAAAGGTCGTTTGGTCATCTTGCCTTCAAGGCATGATTCACATACCGGCAAGGATTTTTTTCTAAACTCTTTAGAAGTTCACTTTTCACCAACTTCTCAATCCTATTGAGTTTGATGTGACTTAACCTTAGATGCCAAAGATGGGCGTTTTCCTTTGGAGAAACCTTTGGTCTTTTAGCTGTTGTTATCGTACTGAACATTTCAGTGTTAAACAAGGCTTTTATGACTAACGTCCTTAGTATATATAAGTTGTTTTTCATTGAACTAGAACCAATCTCCATTCCATTCTTGAAAATAAATACTTTATTCTCAGAAAAGGAGACGGTATAGCCTTGTTCAATGAGACAAGAAACTGTGATTAAGTTCCTCTTAATATAAGGAATTACAAAAACATTATCCAGTAATAGATAACGTTTCTTGTCAACCAATAACTTCAGCCTGCCTACAGCAACAGCTGAAACAACCTCACCATTACCAACTCGAAGAGTCATCTCTCCCTGTGGCAACGTTTGCTAGGAACTAAATCCTTAGTAAGAGGAACTAATATGATTGGTAGCACCTGAATCAAAGATCCAGGAAGAATCATCATTCTCTACCAGACATGTCTCCAAGACCAATACATCGTGTTTACTATCTTGTCTCCTCTTTTGGAGAGTAGTGGGATGGAGGTCGTTTGCCACAAAATTTGTTTCACACGATTCTTTCCACTGTAATAAATCGGTCATTTTTAAAAGCTTTAAACGGAAATACTAACGAGTTGCTGAAAAGAAAAACACATTTACCTACGTTAGGTTTTAAGCAAATACCCATTGTAAAACAAAACAACATCTAATAAAGTTTTAGCAAAACTAACATGAACCCCGTGTGACATCTAGTTTCGCAATGATGCTTCAAAGGTTTAGGACAAAAGCCGCTTAAAGGAGGTCAGTTATCCCTCCTCTGAATTGAGAAGATCTCAACCAATCATTAATACCAAAACAACTCTTGTTTCTATAACGACTAGCCATCATTGATTTGGCCAAGAGATCATTAACTTACTTAAAAATCTCCCGTAAGTGTGACCCGCCATTTTAAGCCCTAGAGGTCCGTCCCAAAAGGCCAATCCTCAGGAAAAAATCCAATTGGGGCAAAACCTAAAACGATCCTATCCATTTCTAGAGTTCACCTTGATATTAACCAACTGCACAAAACCCTTCCTAAGGGGGCTGCAACCAGGGCGACACGAGGGCATACAAAATGATCTCACGGTGTGAACCAATGACAGAGACCATAGGACGTGTTGACATACACCCTTCACCCACTTAC
The DNA here is from genome assembly GCF_027475165.1 of Benincasa hispida. Taxonomy (NCBI): domain Eukaryota; kingdom Viridiplantae; phylum Streptophyta; class Magnoliopsida; order Cucurbitales; family Cucurbitaceae; genus Benincasa; species Benincasa hispida. Next base: position 49,382,278 of record NC_143484.1, on the reverse strand, counting down.
TATAAACACTCTCTCCGTCCACCTTGATATTGACTCATGCAAATACCATCCTAAGGGGGATGCATCTTGGGGCATCTCGAGGCCAAGCATGAATCTCATGGTGTGAACATACAGGGAGAAACGTGAATGGAATCATAGACATATTTGATATGCCTCCTCCTCCCACTGAGTATTTTATAACCTAGGGTTTAGTTTACTTAGAAAAAACACGGCTAAGGATTTTAACTAAGTGACTTTTAGGTTTTCCCAAGAGTAACTTTTACCTTGGATAGTTGAACAACTTTTGATCATCATCCATTAAACTCTTTAACGGAGTCTTTGACCAAAACGTCGCATGCTTGTTGAAAATCTATCTAATTTACCTTTCCAGGTAGGTTCCCAGGTAGGGGTGTTATGTTTCCGTCAACTTAAGAACCCTAGCCTAGCCAGAACCCACCTTAGACAAAAGGTCCCTTATAAATAGGTTTACAACAAATTTAATCTTTTATTCCAACCAATTTAATCCTATTAAACCGATTTTAAAAGATTAATCTAGGCTACTAAACTCTTTAGAACCATTTGAACTTAGGTCTATCTCAATCCAATTTTAAAACCCTTTTTAAAAAAACTTAAGTTCATCCTAAGTTCGCATACAACTCTGAATTATTGATTTTAGGTCTAACTTCCTTTATAACACTTATAAACAGAAACAACCACCCCAATGCGAAGTTAACACATGCAAGCCATTCATAACGATTATAAACAACCTAAGTGTCAAGCTCAATGCATTATCCATTCATTGCTACTTCTTTTATATAACACTTATACAAAATAGCAAAGAAACAAGCAAAACACATGCTTAGACTATAACATTTATAATAAAAGGATGATGCATGATAATACTCACGGCATGCAAAATATAACTCTTATATTTCGTGATGCATGCGCATGCTATCAAGTAATTTCTTCATGCAATATTATAATATTTATAATACATGATGTATGAATAATTGCAAAACCTAAGGTGGGTTTTTAATTATATGACAAACACTTTGACATATAAGTACCATACATCACATGTATAAGGAATAAAAGTTGATGAACCGGGTAAAATTGCCTTAAAACACAAAAGGAAAGCTAACTATTACAAAGACAAGGAGTCTCCGGTTCAAACAGGCGAACCGGATCTTGAACCGCTCAGCAAAGCATCGCTTCTTTAACCATCATGTAACAAGCACCCCGCAATCATCTACACGATAAAACAAACATTTCGTTCTATCGCTTACCAGTGCTCCCAGAGTTAAACAATCGTTTAGCTTTTACTATACGATCGTCTAGAAATATCCAAATGATTGTTGAGCTGTTACAACACAATCGTGTACCTTTACTAAGCGATGAAGCCTAAAGTACACGATCGTTTAGCACGCTTTGCACAACGCTTGCCTTTCGCGATCGTCTAAGCGACTACGATGTCGCGAAGCACCATCACCTTAACGATCGCTTAGCTAACGTCTTTGTATCGCATACGTACGATCGCATAGGTAGTAACTAAGCGATGAAGCTTGCTAACTACGCGATCATCTAGCGCATGCCTTCTACTAAACGACGAGCATCGCATGCTCTCACTACGATCGTCTACCTCCAACGCCTACACGATCGCGCAACCAACGCCACGCGATATGGTAAACGATTTACCCCATCGCTTAGCATTAGCTAAATGATTGATTAGAAAATACTATATGATCATCTAGAACGAAAAATCTAAACAATCGCTTAGTAAAATCCCTACGATCGTTTACCTAAGGCTACACGATCCGACCAACGCTTGGTCTTCTTCTTCGTTGAGAACTGCATTGTCATGCGCCGAAGCTTCATCACGAATGACTCGACGAACTAGAACTTTTCGAATTATAGACTCGATCGCAATGTTAATTTCACCCAAAAACATAGGGGCCCTTATAATTAACACTTTGTAATACTGAAAGCCTTAACAAAAAAAAAAAATTAAACCCGAAACATTCATCAAATCCATCCACAAATGCTGAAAACGGTTAACCACAAATGTAGAAACCCACCTCGACTGAAAAAAACGTTCGATTCTGGTCTGTAATTTGGAATATCAGAGAACCTGGCTCTGATACCAATTGAAGGAAATTGGAATTAGGATTTTCATGAGCAGCGGAATAAGACTATTCCAAATTACAATCATGAATGAACATATATTTACAGTCGTCTTCAAAACAAACGGTTATACGATAATACAGAGAAATTACAGCATGAATAAATACAAATGCATAGAAAGAAAACTTTATGCACATCTGCAAAGCGTCTCCACGCTCTGTTGCACGATCACTTGAACACCAGTGACCACGAAAGCTCGATCTACACGACCGCAATACCGCACGAACACAATACGAACACTTCGCGCTTGTCCTCAAGGATCTCCTCAATAAAAAACTCCTCCATAACAGTGAACGAACACCGTGCTCGTCTTCAGTGACACGAATGGCCTCCATAGTACCACGAACGACCCCCAGAAAACCTCGACGGTGTCGAGTTGAGTCTGACACCATCAACAAGGCGACCTTGCTATTCTCGGTGTGGGAATCCAGAGGGTGGGCTCTATTCGGACTTGGTATGAAGCAGACGAACGAAGGAAAGAACGATCGCGTACACGACTGGGCAAGTGGGAGAAGTCAAAGACCTATCGCATAGGTCGATGCCCTATCGTTTAGATAAAACTATGCGATCGTCTAGCAAAAGCTATGTGATTGTTTAACTCAGTCTGTCGCCTACAGACTCTACACGATCATTTACCTTGGGCCAGCAATCGTCTAGCAAAGCTATATGATCGTTTAGTAAACACTGCATGATCGTTTAGCTCGCACCTGCACGATCGTTTAGCTCGCCCAGCCGTCATTTAGTAAATTTGTATTTACTTGATGACTTACGTGAGTTTCTTTTTGCTGGAGAGAAAACTCAAAAATCCTTTTCAAACTTTTGAAAAAACTTCTTTTCAAAATAAACCACTTTCTTTTTAAACTCACGATTACCATGATCCAATAACCAAATCCAATAACCACCCACTACTTTGGTTATTTAAAAGAAAAAGTATTAATTATCTAATAGTTAATATTATTATAAATATAAATGATAACCAACTTATTATACTATATTTATAACTTATAGTTTTAATATTTCATCTCATAAAACATATAAACCATAGTTCTTTTTCTATTCCATGGTACTTAATGTAAATCTCATTTACATCAATCCTCCACTATATGTATCTTATACGTCATACCGATTATATCATATATAATCAAAATACCTCTTGTCAATTTGAACATTTCAAATCAACACCAAGAACTGATATTTAACATAATCCAAGTTACCAAGGGAACCTCATGGACTTGTAGATCTGAAGCTCCAATAGTACGTGAATAACTAACTAAACTCTTTAGTCACGGGATCCACCATCCGTTGACTGCGAGGCACTCCACTAAAGACCGACAGTTGAACTCTTCTTACTATAGATATATTATGTGTCCATCTTAACCAATCAGCAGTGCGATAACCCTTCACAGATCGCTCGTAAGTATAGCTGGACCAATAACCGTTATGCCCCTGTAGTTACATCTGTCTCCTTAAGTACCACCAATTCCTCTAATGAACATAAGTCATAGTTCTACTATGACTGAGTCTTCTCTTCCAAAGAGAAGCTGTGGCCACTATGTTTAAGCCTCAGAATCAGCCCTTAAGGGAGCAATCTCTCTACTTATCCTTACTTCGGGAAATGAGTGAATTCCATATTATGGATTGAGTTCCCAGCTCCCAGATCAAACAAGTCCTCAAAAAATTAGGCATGTTGAGTTGGCAATTTGGCCACTCTCACCCATACTAATCAAAGGACCGCCCTCAAAGGCAGAAGTTTACAAAACACTCAGGATTGAGGTCGTGTCACCTATGGTCATTTAGGTGAGATGCAAGGGCCATTCATATTTGGTTATATCTAGATGACCCATCCATAAAGTAAGGCCTCATGCCCCGTAGTCGCATTAACCATGATCTTTGTGATGGGCAATGGAAAATCATCTTTCGGGCACACGTTATTTAGATCATGAAAGTCTACGCAGATGCGAAGCTGTCCATTCTTCTTTATAACAGGAACAATGTTGGCTATCCATGTTGGGTATTTGACTTTGTGAATAAATCCTGCTTCAATCAACTTATTAACTTCGGCTTCAATTTGGGGAATAAGTTTTGGTCGAAAGCATCATTGAGCTTGTTTAACTAATTAATACTTTTGCTTAACCACAAGATGATGGACTGCTACCTTTGGATCAATCCCCGACATCTCTTTGTATGACCAAGCGAATATGTCCCTGTACTTAGCGAGTAAACTCATGTATTTGGCCTCCTCTTCACTAGATATCGATTCCTTCTTCTTTATAGCTACATTAGGAACATTGCTGCGAATTTCTCCTTCACCCTTTACCTTATCGGACCATTTTTTTTGGAGCCACTCTCAACACCTTCACGTTTAAGACAATAAAAAATTGACACACGAGGCACTCCCTCATTTTTCTTTGTAGCCATGCTTAATCTTTCGAAAGCCAATGGTCGTGTTCCCCCTAACATTTGACAAATGAACTCTTCTACTTTTAAAGGTATGGTCAACCTTCAAAAGGTCAAGCATCGACTAAGGCTAAGCATTGGGTGTTAACTTTCTTTCTCTTATACCGTCATGCTTAATTTTTCAAAGACTAAAGCATGTGCAGCAGGTGGTCTAATACGGTCAAAGGCTGAGGCTCTTCAATTATTGCCCTCATTTTCTTTTGTATCATCGACCTTCTCTACAGTTATATGATTGTTGTCAACTACCTTTCCCTTTAACCTTCTGGTGATATGAACTGGCTAGATGACTTATATCCAAGTCTTTTTCTCAATGTAGGTATAACATGCCCTTCCTGCAAAAGCTTCTTCTATGTCGAAGAAAGCTTAGGTCGCTCATAGATATTCAAGCTCTTGAACTCAGTATGAGTTGCAAGCCTTAGGGTCGAATCCATCTTTCGTCTGTTACTCAGGCACATTTACCTTTGTCAAGTCTATCTTTAGCCCATGGATTTCCTGTTTCGTTATCTTTGTAAGCGGTGTAACAAAATTCTTCTTTAAGATTTCGATATCACCGACCCTCAAACTCTTCGAGCATTCCACAAATGATTCTCACCTTTCTCACGTCTCGACAAAGGGACATAACGCAACATTGGAGGGCTTGGAGCTTTCTTATATTTTAAAATTATAATATTTGTAGTGCTAGTGTATCTTTCCTTACACCTGCTTGTGATCTTTGCTTGGGTTCACCTCCATCCTTTATTAAAGGGGTCTTTCATCACAAAGCGTAGTTGATGCTGGAACACTTGAAGTTACTACGACTGCAATGTGATTTGCTAGAGCCACTTCATCTAGATCTAGCTCAATCTTCTTCTCACGAGTCAACCTTAGAATAAGCTCCTTCAACACAAAGCAGTTTTTGATTGAATGGCTAACGACCTTGTGATACTTGCAGTAGTTAGGATCATCCACTTTTCTCGCTTGTTTTGGTCGTTTGCATTCCAGCAGCTGAATAAGTTGCTTTTCCAGCAATTTTTCAAGCATATCTGCACATCAAAACTAGGAAACGGATAAACCTTCTTCTGCCTTTTTTTCAGAGTTAGGCAACGTCTTTTGCCTCCGTCATCCCTTTTCTTAATTTCATTCTCCTTTCCTTGAGAAGAAAATTTCAGCGGGGTAGTATTAACAATCATTGGTTTCTTTGTGGCATTCTTCACAATCTTTTTGGTGCCTTTTACTTCCTTCTTATCTTTCTTCACTTCAGAGACCAAGAAATCCTCAGTTTCCCTATTGGTGATTCTTAGCTCCATGTCATGAGCGCGAGTCGCCAATTGTTCAAACGCCCAGGTTTTATCCCCTGTAGAATGTAGAGGAGATCCCAATGCATGCCTTGGGTACACATATCCACTGACGAAACTCTTAACAAAGAGTATTTATAAGTGGAAGTAAAATCGTTCCAAATTCATTGTGACAGAAAAACAACATTCACAAACATACATACAAGTTATGCATTTTAGAATAAATTATAGTATGCTTTCATAAAACAAATACAAAAGAATGAGAGACATACTTTTGAAGAACTCTTCTTCTGTCTTTCTCTCGCTGTCGCTGCTACGCCAAGCCAAACGTCTACCCAAGTCTCTCGCTTTCGTTCAGCAAATGAATCACCTTCTACATTAACAAGCAGCAATTTGGACACCACCATTTAGTGACCTTGGTATTCTCCGAGTGATAATCCATGAGGTATGGGGTCTTTTGGATTTGGTAAAGGGAAGAAGGAAAGAACGATCATACTCAACGACCAAGTGATACGTTATTTTATGCGATGAAATAATGGTAAGGATTGCGTTGATGGAAAATGTGTTGAGCATGCAAGTTTTCTCAGTTAGATCCAAGTATAAATCCTACTGAGTTTCCTGGTAAGCCAAGGGTCGAATTTAGGGACTAAGGAAAACTTTATTCAGTGGTAATTTTTGGAACATTTTGCGGTAACAAATAAATCAATGGTTTGGTTAGTTTGTTATTTAAGGTACAAAAAGTATGCGGCAGATTTGAGATAAGAGTAATTATGCGATAGATACATTGAGTATGCGACGGAACGGGTTGAGAAGGTCTTTAGCTAGCGTTTCCCGAGAATGCGTTCAAGTTATGAGATCATCCTACACTCATGCGACCGTAACTCATTTTTCAATGCAAATGTGATGACTCCTAATTTTAGGACGTATGCGATGAATGCGATAATGTCTATAGAGCTTATTCCTAAGTCTCTACTTCTTGCCTATGTGAGGATGCAAGATGCACACAAGGACAAGGTGACCGTATACAATCATAACCTATCTCTAGGGTGCATGCAATGTGTTAATAGCAAACAGAACTTATTCCTAAGCTTCTATCTCTTGATTATGTATTTCTAATTTGACTTTCTCGAGTCTAAATTCTAATCTGACTTTTCGAGGCCTAAATTCTATCCTTAGACTACCCTCCCGAGTATCTCTAATGGATGAATGACACATACATAATACAAGATAATCACATAGAATGAAGATTCCAAGTTATGCTAGCTAAGTGCTTATTCGACAAATTTAGCTACTCCTGCGTAATGTACAGAGAGTGAATAGATATAATGATGTAGTTTCCATTTCTATAAATAAGTTCAGAGTACAAAATGACAATGGAAATAAGGGTAGAGAGCCTGGTAGTAATTCATTGCTTCTTAAGGCCTTTACACTGTGTTATCTCTATTCCGCCCTCTCTCTGGTTTCGATGCTTCCCAACACTCTTCTAAGTTGCCCGGAACGATCTCTCGATATAATCTCCCTTCACTTGCTTTCGCCTTCTTTTACTTAGAAGGCAACTATGAACAAGGCAACTTCTATCTATAGGGAAAATTCTGTAACTTCGCGAACTCCTTCACTGAAGGTGGCCTTCGGTATTTATAGAGCTTCGGGGTGAAAGGATTTTTCTCTCTTATGACTGCACTGATGTGATGACATTAATTCTTTGTCTGATGCGCCAAATGTTTGTGACCGAAAAGTTAAGTGTAGTTGCTACAGTAGGTCGTTAACGGTTTGTTGACTTAATTCGAAATCGATCGTCATCAGCTTTCTGTCCATCGTGATTTATTATGCTTTTCATCCAGATGCGCCAACTCTATGCGGCCATCTTCTTGAGCAAATATTCGTGAGCGCAAATGATCACATAGCCTTGCGTCAACGCAATCTCTTAATGTGCTCGGACGTTAATTTCTTTGGATTACATTTCCACCTTGCGTCAACGCATTTTCTGCACAAAAATACATAAGTTAGTTGTTTTAATGCGATGGACGCATGCGATCACAATGTTGTGAACTTAATGCTTTTGCACGCAATATTGTATATTTTTATCAATGCAATCCTGCATTGTTTTATAACTTACATTTCTGACCGTTATCACCAAGCAAGTGGGAAAGTTTAGAGTTTATCGTATAGACTGATACTTGATCGTTTACTAAAGGTACATGATCGTATAGTAAAACAAGTCTGATCGTTTAGACGATCGTTTAGTGAATCTTGCTCTTGCGCGCGATCGTTTAGTAAAAGTTACATGATCGTTTAGGAAACAACGCATGTACACGATCGTTTAGGAAACACTTGAGACTGTCGTGTAGGCTCTAGTTAGCTAAATGATAGACAGTGTACAACTTGTGAAGCGATTATCTGTTTCTTTAGCAAAATGAAAATTATTTTCATTTTATCCTTCAGTTATGAAAAACTAAATGAAACCCCCCCACTTTCATGTACGGTTATGGAGAAAACCACCAATAATTATCTCATAATTGCTTTAATTATAATTAAATATAATAACTAACTTATCATATTATATTTATAACCTATAGTTTTAATATCAGATCATATGCAACATTTAAACCATAGTCATTTTCTCCTTTATTAGATATAAATCACATTTATATCCTTTTTCCTGCAAATAATGTATCCCATACATCATGTCAACTATATCATATATAACTAAACTAGTTTAATCATATCATATATAATCAAACTCTCTCTTGTCAATTTGAATACTTTAAACTAACCCAAAAACTGATTCTCAACTTGAATCCATTGAGCTACCAAGGGGACCTTATGGACCTGTGGCTTGAAGCTCAAACGTTACGTAAATAGCTGACTAAGCTCTTTAGACACGAGATCCACCATCCATTAACTGTTAGGCACTCCACTAAAGACCGAAAATTGCACTCTTCTCACCACAGATATCTTTTTATGTCCATCAGATATAACCAGCCAACAGTACGATAACCCTTCGCAGATGCTCGTAAGTACAGCTAGGCCAATTTACCATTTTCCCCTTGTAGTTACATCTAACTCCTTAAGTACCACTGATCCCTCTAATGAACAATATCTCATAGTCCTACTATGAGTGGAAACTTTTCGGGCTACGAGAAGGTGTGTGGCGCCACATCGTTCAAGCCTCAGAATCAGCCCTTAAAGGAGCAATCTATCTACTTACCTTGCTTCGGGGAAGGAGTAAATTCCATCTTGTGTAGCTGAGTTCCCAGTTCCCCAATCAGACGAATCCCCAAAGTGGTAGGTTTGAGTCAGCAATCTGGCCACTCACACCCATGCAATTCAAACGACCACCCTCAAAGGAAAAAGTTCCCAACTCACACAGGATTAAGGTCATGTTATCTATGGTCATCCTAGTGAAGTGAAGTCTCTTGCATGAATGATGTTATATAATGAGACTATAACACTTCGTGGTCCAGTCTTATACAAACTCCTTTGTATAGGATACCTCTACTCATATGTCTTCACATTAATGATGAGGATCAGACCATCTGTAGCATGTCACAACAATTGTACCTATCTATAAAGCGAGTCACATCCGTAGTGTCACAAGGATAAGGTTTCCCTCCTATATCCATATACTACAGACCATTTTGGTTATCACTTAAGGTATGATCCACCTGTATGTCTCCACATATATGCTTAAGTTACAACGACAACCAGGGATCTTTGTTTACTGGTTTGTGGTAAAGCAATTAAAACATCTCATGTTTCATAGACAATAGTGATGAAAATATCTCATATTATTACATCACAAGCGTTTGTTCAATACAGTGTTTACAAACTACAGGACCCAACGAGAGTTTAGGGCATCAATCCCAACATCGATAACAGACAATTCGGTGAGTCTGTCTTTGCAGTCAAGACTTAAAGCTCTCCACCGGTTCATATAGTCGTTGATCGGCTCTCTCTTTCGCCGTTTGGCTTTCGTTAGCTCCATCATGCTAATTGTACGCCTAATGTTGTAGAAGTGATTTAGTATCTCTCTTTCAAGTTACTTTCAACTGTCGATCACCTCTGGCTCTAGATCATTATACTAGTCAAAAGCGTTTCCCTTCAGAATTCAGACAAACTGCTTGACTAGCAGTTCTCTTATGGTTCCCCTGTTCTCACATGTTTCAACAAAGTGGGTAATGTGTTGCTTCGAATTTCCATTTCCATCGAATTACTGAACCTTTGGGGCTTAGTACCCAATAGGCATTTTCAAATTGTCAATTCTCTTAGTGTACGACTTGGAGTACATAAAAGAATTATGAGATGGGCCTCCATATCGAGCTCATATGAAGTTAGTGATCATATCCTAGAGTTGTTGGATCGACAATGAGGCAATGAAAGTTGATTGTTGTGATAGATTTTCTTGCAACACAATGTTCCCTTTGTCATTGGCTTTGACAACAAGAGTTTGGCTCGACTCAGTGATTTCATGAGTTTGCATATGTTCTCTTAAGGTAGAGATTTTGTGATCTCGTTCATCTGCAACTTTCATTAGGAAATTTATCTTTCTTTTCATCTCTACCATGGTCGCCTTGGCTGTTACATCCACCATCGTGATAGACATTACATTCAGTTGTGATTCCCTCTTTGACTTGCTGGAGGAAGAAGTAGAGTTGTCAAACAAAGGATTTTTTCTTGATGACAATCTCACTTTTCGGAGACTCTGTCATCTGTTTCAAGATGTTATTTGTGATGATGGAACCTTGCTCTTACTCATGCATAACCTTTTTTGAATGATTGCGGGTTATAGGTACCGTGTAGAAGTTGCTTGCAGCAGTTACCTTGGGTGTAACTTTCTTTGGTGTCATTAATTTGTTTGAACGTTGAAAGAGAGATGAGGGGTAGTGAGGTCCCATCAGACGTACCAATTTGTTCGCACGAGGTTTCCGAAGAAACTTGCTTCGTGGAGTTGAACTTGAGTTAATGTTGATGTGATGCGAATGTGGTTTGATCTCTAATATTTGATCCTCTAATTCTCTCTTGGTTGGATGCGTACACTTGACTTGGGGAAGTAGAGTGCGAGATGTTCTTGAAGTTTAAGTCTTGGAAGAGTCTTTGGATCTTCAGAACTTGAGCTTCAAGGAGTGGTTCAGTCTTCAGGAGTTAAGAAGTTTTCTGATTGTAAAGAATTCTCTCTAGGCTCTCTAGAGTGTAGATTTGCTTACTCCCATAAATGAAGAGAGTTCCTCAATTATAGAGTTCTTAGGTGGGCTTGGTTGGTCCGTGGACCTAGCCTTTGAGCCCATTTGATTGGATTTAGGCTTTATTTGACATTTGAGTCAAATTAAGCTTATTTTTAGGCTAAATTAGACTTTAACTCAAATAATAATATCAAATTGAATCAATTTATTTCAATTCAACAAACATGATAAAAACACGCAGCATCATCGAGATTCACCAAATTATCTACTCAATCTTAATTTAGGACACATACCAATTTTTAATTAGTCCTACATTAGATAATTTGTATACTCGTCTATAATTTGATAAATGACGTGATAATTTGTGATTGGTTCGAATTTTCTCCTTCAACATAAGTGTAAATATTAAAACAAAACTCAAAGGTTAAAGATGAAATCATAACATTTTGAAACTTAAAACTAAGTTGAAGTCGAACACAAAATTAAAATACTAAGAATATATAACATTTTAAAAGTTAGGGAATAAATGAAAATTAGATCTAAAATCTAGACAAGGTGTATTGCACGTTAAGAATATATCTTATCGTTTAAAACCAAGATTAAGAAGATAATTATTATTATTATTATTTTAATTTCAATTTTTTTGCACATTTCTTTAATCGGCAAGTGGCGGCGTGCCTGGGAAATTTGTATGGATGACCCAATTTTTGGGTCCAAAATGTCAAATGACCCATTTTTAAAAAATAATGTCAATTGACCCTCTGCTGACATCATCATCATAACATATTACGTAAATTGCCCTTACACCAGCCTCACGAGGTAAATCTCGCTCTCATCTGATTAAACGCTCTCGCTCTCCCTTGAAATTCCCTAGTTTGATGTGATTGCTCGTCAGTGTACGAATGATTTGACAATTTTCACGATGGAAGCCTCAAATTAAATCAATAATACCTAATATAATGGTGATTTCTTTAAACTCTAAACTTCATTTCAAAGGTGATTACTTCTCTGGTTTTCGACGGAGTTTTGTTGAATGGAGATTTTTCGAATGAGGATTTTCAAGATGAGGCTTTTTCAGAACGGAACAATTTTTTTCAGAAAGGTGTTTCCTATTTTGAATCTGTTTAATTATTTTTGCTTTTTTATTTCTAGAAAGGTAGCATTACGAAATTTTGTATTGGGAGAGAGTAAGAAAGAGGAAGAGTAAGATAGAGAATGAATTAAGAGAGAGAGATTACGAGAGAGAGCGAGATTTTGAGAGAGCGAGATTTTGAGAGAGAACGAGATTGAGTGAGGGAGATCTTAAGAGAGAGCGAGATTAAGAGAGAGTGGGAGATTGAGAGCAAGAGTACACTTCAATTGCTTGTACAACTTAATGACAAATTCTCTTGCTTTGTAAGATGACAGAAAAATGTCTACTTATTTGATATGGAGGTGATTGGGATGAAAATGAAAGTTCGTATATTGGGGGACAGTTGAACGGAATCATTGTGCCTCATACATTGAAGTATGAAGAACTTAAATCTAGCATTTACAGGGTTAGTTCTTCAGAGTTTGATCTTATACTGAAAGTTAAATATAAGCTTGAATTTGAAGCCCCTCCACAATGCATAATGAATGATGATGGTGTTCGCTTCCTTCTTTTACGAGAAGAGCTTAGTAGACTTCAGATAGCTGTAATGTTGAAATCTAATTAGGACAAAAATATTGGAATAGGGTTTGGAAATGTGAGTTATGATGATACGGCTGTGGACAGAAAATACGAGGAATCATATCAGTTTCGTCGAGAAGAGGATGATATTCCATTGTCTACTAACACTGTACCATCAACATTTGATTATATGGATTGTGGTCCTTCAGTGGAAGTGAATGAGCAACCAGCAGGATTGAATGAAATGGATCGTGATCATGGAGATGTGTGTCGTTCTACAGCAGCTTCAGTAGTTCCACCATCTGTGTCTTCAAGTCATAGGACAGAGTTGATTATACCTGGCACCTCTTCATCTAGGACAGAGGACGTTGAAGTTGGTCAACTATTTTTGAGCAAAAAGGACTTGAAAATGAGATTATCTATTATGTCCATCAAGAAAAATTTTGAATTTAAGGTCAGGAAATCAACCAAATCTTTGTTCACTGTCAAATGTATTGGGGAGACATGTAAGTAGAGCCTTCGTGCAGTCAAAATGGAAGGGTCTGATATATTAAAGATCACAAAGTACTGCAGTTCGCACACATGTTCCCATTGGAATTTTAAATCACGACCATAGACAAGCAACTACTACGGTTGTTGGTCAGCTCATTAAAGATAAGTTCATAGGAATATGACATATTTATAAACCTTGTCATATCGTTGAAGATATACGGAGAGATTATGGCGTGAACATAAGTTATGATAAAGTGTGGTATGCAAGGGAAGTCGCATATGATCTCACTAGAGGTACTCCAGAATACTCATACTTCATACTACATGTTTATGGAGAAACGCTAAAAATAGAGAATCCGGGTACAGTCTTTGAGATCAAAATTGAAGATGAGGTGCATTTCAAGTATATGTTTATGGCATTAGGGCCTTATATTAGAGGTTTCACAAGCTGTCAGCCTTGTATTATTGTTGATGGGTCGAACTTGAAAGGAAAATACAAAGGCACCATGTTGGTTACGGTTTCTATGGACGCAAACAATCAATTATACCCACTAGCATATGCAATAGTGGACAATGAAACCGATCGATCATGGAAATGATTTATGTCAAACTTGAAATGCAGTATCGGAGAACCTATAATCTAGTATTTGTGTCTGATTGGATGGTATCTATCAGTAATGCTATTCGTGCATTTTTTCCCACGACACTTCATGGATTGTGCACATGGTATATAAAACAAAATTTGGTTACAAACTTTAAGGATAACACGGTTGTTGGGATATTTAGAGATGCAGTAAGGGCATTTCGCATGACAGAGTTCCAGACAAAATGGGACGAACGTCGTATTTTTCGAGACGGTGTTGTCACAAAATATTTGGAAGACATCGGTCTTCAAAGGTGGGCACAGGTTTACCAAATAGAACAAAGATATAATAACATGACATCCAACAGTGCAGAGTGTTTCAATTCGTTAACCAAAGATATCGACTATTGCCTATAGTATGCTTGATTGAACATGTTAGAGGAATGCTCCAATCGTGGTTCTACGAATGGAGGAATTACTAGGCATCTCGAACGACATTGCACTCTGACTACTGTGAAACCCAATTGGCAAGTGAGGCTGATAAGGGCAGACGATATCGGGTGGAGCCTATTGATTGTTATCGGGTACACGTGCGAGATAATCGATTGGACAGTATTGTCAATCTTCACACGAAAGAATGAACGTGTAAGGAATTCGACTCACTTGGTATCCCGTGTTCACATGCAATTTTTTCTGCTAAGGAACAAAATATACCCATCCATAGTCTTTGAAGTCGATTTTATATAGTGGACTCTCTAATGATTGCGTATGCGGAGCCTATAAATCCACTTGGCCACATATCTGAATGAAAAGACCTCCTGGATATGTAGAAAAGATTATCCTTCTTTCGAAGTTTGTGCCACAAATCGGACGATTGAGAGTGAGAAGAATACCATCTAGAGAAGAATTTCGCAGATAAATGAAATGTGGTCGGTGTGGGAATTATGGGCATAATTGCCAAAATTGTACCGAACCGCTTACAACCGTGTGACGTGCTGAAAATGCCAGAGACCGTGACACAAACACCTCTCATCTAGTTTAGTTTGTAACTAACTTGTAATATTTCATTTGTTATAAATACCATTGATCAAATTTTCATATATCATACTTGTAACATATTTGTAACATACTTCATACTTTTTCATACTTGTAACATACTTCATACTTTTTCGTACTTCATACTTGTAACACTTCATATTTCATACTTCATACTTTCATCTTGTAAACAAAAAACAATAACAAGCTGGAGTATTTCTATAATAGCAATCTTCATACTCTCTTAATCTTCATATTCTCTCCATCTTCATACTCTCTCAATGTTCATACTTGTAACAAAAAACAATAACTTCATACTCTCTCAATGTTCATACTTGTAACAAAAAACAATAACTTCATACTCTCTCAATCTTGATAATTGTAACAAAAAACAATAACTTCATACTCTCTCAATCTCGCTCTCTCTCAAAATCTCGCTCTCTCAATGTTTGAACTTTGAACCTTGAACCATATAATATTGTACATACCATTGATACAATGAAAAGAGCAGTAGCTCAATTATGCATGTTCTGATAAAATTCTGATATTGAACTTTGAACTTTGAACTTACATAAAAAAATACATGTTCAATTATACAATGAAAAGAGTAGTAGCTCCATTATACATAAAAAATAAATGTTTTTACATACACAAAAAATACAATAAAAAATACATGTTCTATACACATAAAAAAATATGGAGTGTTTGCCCATAGTTGACATGTTAACTGCATCCTATATTCACTCATTTTCTCCTGAGTGATTATGAACGGATCAGCACCAGTCACCAGGTGTTCTAGTAATTTGATTGCAAAGATGCCACAATCAAGCGACCCGTGTTGTATGTCGACGTTCATAGGTCGCGAGATTTTCCAACGGGTTGTGGATAGGTCCAACTTTGAACAATCCACGTCACAGTAGTGAAGTAGGGATGGTACTGTGACCATCAATGGCTCTAGCCAATTCATCAGCTTTGTCATTGGTGTGTATGACGAAAGTGAATCGAAGACGAATATGTGGCCTCTGTTAATGTCCATTGCAAGGACCATCCAGTGGTCATTGATATTCATCGCCATATAAACGAAATCCACATCTGCCCATTTGACAACAAATTTACTAGTGACGTAGTCCTTATACGTGTCTTAATCCTCCCATGCTAGGGCAACCTCCAGAAGTGTCTTATTCTTTATTCGTTTAAATACCCCGCTACGAGCATTAAGGTGACTCTGTCAAATAAAATGAGAAGTTAAGTAATGAATATAATGAGAAGTTAAGAAATGAAATATCAAAATTTACCGTTACACCAATTGGCAAGATGGTGAACTTGTGCATGCACATGTCGGGTCAGGTATAGAATTTTTCTTTCATAAAATAAAATAAAGTATTTATGGTCTGCACGAAAAATTACTGTTTTAGTAAAAGTACAAGATAGCCAACATGTAAAGAAGTCAAAACTAGGAAACTTACATCGAACTTGACCAACAAATTCGGGGTAATCAATTCCTTGAAGATTTGCTTAGCGAGTGGTTTAAAGAAGTTCTCTCGAACCTCGTTGTCTGTATTATCGTCCGAGATCTAGCCCATTATTTCTGTAAAGATATTGTGTGGAACATCATGTGCTACGTTATATATGACGCTCTGGATAGTGACGTAGCTACACTTGGGAAAGGATGCTTAACCACACTTTTCTTCTTTACTTGAGTTGGAGGTGTATATTTATCAACAGGTTTTCTTTTACGACTAATTATTCGAGATTCCTACATAAACAGATAACAAAATGTTACTCATCAAGAAATATAAAAATATAAACAAAGATTACCGATCCATAAATTACTCACTAGTGTAACTCCTTCTGTGATCGTAACAATCCCATAAGTGTCGGCCTCTGGGATGCCAGACATATCAGCCTCTATATGTGGCATGGTGAGTAAGGCAAACATGTCGGGCTTTGTTTGTGGGACGTCAACCTCTACAGGTTCGACATCAATTGGTGATGTTGTGGTGGTATCAGGCTGTAGAGGGAGGTGGGAGTAGGTGAAGTGGTGGTATCGGGTTGTAGATGAGGGATGAGAGTGTCAGAGGCAGTCGCATTATTGGCATCAGGATCCGGATATGGGATGGGTGACCTGGTCGTCTCCTCATTCACTGTGGAACCCTTCAATTAGTAAAGTAAAATGACGAGTTCACGAATACGTAAAAACTAAACACATAAAGACATAAAATGATAGTAAATGCAAACCTTGCACATAGACTGCAACAGTGACAGGATGGCCGACAATTGCCCTTTCATGTCCGTCATGTTTTCCTCCATACTAGATACACGACTATCTAAACCCGATATACGGCCATCCAACCTCAATAGTAAGTTGTCAATGGTCCGCAGGTACGAATAAATAGACTCTTCGGGATTGGCTCCCTCCCTATGGCAGGCAGTACACTCAAGACACTCCTCATCCACAGGTCGCTCTCTACGGGAGTCCGTAAGATAGACATCAAGTTAGTTCAACTCGTCCTCATCGTGTACATTCCCCATCACATCATGGAACATATCATCACTAGGTGTGTATGTCCTTCCTTCCACCCTTCCATATTCAGCATCCTCGTGCTCAGAATACTCAGGTTCATCCCCTCCCTCCACCCTGACAACTTCATCATTGTCATCTCCACGATGATCATCACTGTCACTTTCACTTTCAGGAATACCCCCATCACTAGTCGACCTATTTCCACTTTCAGAACTATCATCATCCGCACCTCAAATATAGGTCGGTCGTCCACTGGGGTATCTCAAGACTCCCTCTTAACATCTGACATGACAGTACCCTCTTTAACATTTATCTGCATTAACAATCCAGTAAACTAGTTATGTCAATTTAACAACCAGATAAACATATTATGCATAGAGTAAACGTACATCGAATATCTCTCTCTCGAGTACTTTGAAGGACATTGAGTGGGAGCATGATCATCATAAAATGCGGGGCAAAGCCACCTTGCTCCGCAATGTTCCCAGCTATCGATGAAGCTAGGATCTCGTACGTCCATACCTAAATAAAATTTAAAATATATTAAGAACAATAGTAATGTTAAATCAAACAACACGATTATTATGTTAAGCAAATTTACCTGGAACGCTTGTGGAAACCCACGTAAATAGTACTTCACAACATAATTTTTATTTCCTTTGACTCTCATCTTGTATAGACTGTTCTTATCATTCAATGCAGTCTTTAGGGCATCCAATGTTCTCTCCCAAATAATGGTACCTCAATCAAGACTGTTGTAGTACTCTAAGTTTTGAACGTCCTTAAAACGTTTAAGGTCCACTGCATTTTTTTGTTTGTTTTTCCCTATCATTGCAATCTCAGTATAGTAAACTACTGTGATCTTCACAGCATCATCATCATTTTCAAACTCCAAGTCCTTGTATTTTTCTTCAAGTTGACGGAGATGTAAGGTGTCCTTCATCACTCGATTACCAAAATACTTGATAGCAAGTTCATACGAGGATTGTTGGTTCTGATCAACTCATGTTGGGGATTGCCACAAACCAGTCATCAACAAAAAGTCATCATTCGAAAAAGTGACAACCTTTCCACAAACAGAGAATGACATTGAGTCTGATCTCGTCCTCTTCACTTCTCTCAGCAACATGTGATGGATAATTGGGCTATTAAACATCATGTCAACGTCTACAAATCGCTTAAAAACTGTTCTATTGAACATGTCCAACTGCCTTGGCGTAAGCTTATCTTTCACAATCTTGTTTGCATTAGCAATGTGGGCCAAGCTCATCACTTGACCGGGAAATCGATCGGCTTCGGGTATTTTGAAACGTGTTGCCATCTTAAATCACTCTTCATGAAATAAAGATTCAATCAGTTTACTCCTTCAGAAAAAAAAATTGTAAAACAACATTTTGTTTAAATCTCGCTGGATTCACTCTCTCCAGTGTCGCTCTCACTTATCTCACTCAAATTCTCTCTTTTTACTCATCTTCAACCATATAACAAATCGAAAACCATAAAAACAAACAAAAAAAAAAACCATAGGTTCACTTATCTCGCTCACATTCGCTCTCTCCGATGTCGCTCTACCGATTTCACTCTCACTTATCTCGCTCACAAGCTCTTTCTACTCGTCTTCAACCACAGAACACATCGAAAACTAAAAAAAAAACAAAAAAAACCATATCAGTGTATTTCTAAACCCATAATGACCCACAAAGTCCCATTACCGATAGTGTAAGACATTTTCAGGCACATATTGATAGATTTACCGATCAGATTTGATTTGTCGGCGACATTAGATCGTTTGCAAGCCGAAATGATGGATTCTAAAGAATTTTTTAGTTTATGAGCGATACGAAGTCGTTAGCCTTGGAAAATTTGAATGAAGAGTTTTTAGTTTTGGTGGGTTTGGTAAGAAGAGGAAGTCATTGGCGTCAAAAAAGACCGGGACACTGTGGGAGACAAGAATCGAGTTCAGTGGGGGCCGAGTTGCGGCTATTCCGCCTCCAAGTTCTGTTTATGCAAAAATCTTGCCCTTAGCGATCGTCGATTTCTTAGAGTGGATTCTGATTCAAGGGTCACCCCTCATATTTTCTTCTCGCGAGTCAACTGGCAACTTCCCACTTCGTTCGCCCCCAAATCCTTAGGTTTGTGGTTTCTCTTCACTCTGTGCCATTCTACTTGGGTCTTTTTGTATTTGACAATTTCAAGTAATGGGTCTTGCGAGGCGATTCATTTGCTCTATTTCATGTTTCGTTCTATGTGGGAGTTTCTTTTTATGCATATTCATTTTACTAATTGTTTGTGCCATTTGCTATTTACATCTTGGTGAAATCAAGGGGCACATAGTGTTATTGATTGCCGTTAAACAACAACATTTTGGTTTTAAAACCTATTCATTTACCTTCTGCTCATTTGTAAGGAACCCGTGTATTGAATTTTAGTGACGCAAGCATATTCAACTCTTGAAGTTGCATTTTCCATTCTTCAATGTTGTTTTGATGTCAAACTAATCGTTTGAGCTTTCTCCTCAACTTTGTTCCAACATGTGGCATTCGTTAGTTATTTTCCTATTATTTTCTTGAAAGTTTTATAAAACGGTTCATGTTCTTATAGATATAGACTTGGAGTCTTAATGTTGGAAAATGTTGAAGAGTAAAAGGAGGAATCAAAGGCAGAGGAAAAAGCGAAAGTTAAAGGATGGACGGGGAATTTCTATTATGGATTGGGCTGGGCTCCCGCGTGATATTCTTGTCTCGATCTTTGAGCAGTTATCTCTTGCGGATTGCGTATCAGTCGATAATGTTTGTAAGCTGTGGAGCAATATCCTTGCTGAACTTCCAAATTGGAAAAGGGGTGGATTTCCATGGCTTTTGATGTCAGGTCAAAAAGATAGAGAGATGAGAACTTCTGCCAACATTCTAGACAATCGAATTTGGGAAATAGAGCTTCTTGAGGCATATGGAGCTTATGTTTGGGGATCGTTTCAGGACTGGCTAATAATGGTGAAGGATCTTGGTTGTTATTCTCTTGAAGTTAGTTTGTTGAACCCTTTCTCTATAAGGAAGATCAACCTGCCAAGGCTTTGGAACTTCTATCACAAGATGGTCCTTTCAGGGTCTCCCACTGAGGAAAACACAGTTTATGCAGCCATTCATAGTCAGAATTGTGAAATTGCCTTTTGGGTTCAAGGGATAGAAGCATGGCACAAGTATAAACTCGAAGGTACGCCTTTTGAAGATGCTGTCTTCTGTAATGGAAGTCTTTTTCTTCTCTGCAATGACGGTAACATATTCCAAATCGAAGCAACAAGTATCATCTCAAATATTAGAGAAGATGAATGTGTTACATCTATTTCTGAGATCAAAGCACAGTTCCATAAAGTTAGAGGCCTGGAAATAAACAGTCAACATGTGTTGAAGTATCTCGTGGAGTCCTCAGGGGATGTTTTGCTGGTCTGTAGGTACTTCAGTGAGAGACCAGACGCCGTACTTGAAACAATCAATTTTGAGATATATTCACTTGATCTTTCTCAGATGTCGTGGGAAAAGGTTGAGTGTCTGGATGATCGGATTCTGTTTTTAGGTAAATGTTGTTCTAGATCTCTTTCTTCAACTGAACTTGGGATCGGCATCAGTAACCGTATCTATTTCTCCAATGATGATATCGCTCCTTGGTGGAATGAATGGGATTCGAATCATTTGAAAGGATTGTCTTCTCTTTTTGGACTTGACAACTCCTCGAGAAAAGATTGGGGAACCTTTCACATCGACAGAGACAACAGTGGAAAATTTTGTTTCCGTGGTAACCGTGACAATTGGGCGCCCATCTGGTTCACTGCACCTCTATGGTGGTATAGCAAGAACGTTGCTAGACAGTCAACTCGATATCGATAAAATTATGATGAAACTTATCATGATTTTGGGTTTAAGTGCTTGAGATGGTTGGTAATGAAAGAAACTGAAGTTTTTGATTATGTCATGCGATAGAGAATGTACATGCCTTACATGTAAATTGTTCAAGCTTCAAGAGTAGCGTTTAGAACGAACTGCGTAGGATTAGTACTTCTCTTTTGTATATGCTCTTATTTTGTCAGTATATATATGGCAATGCTCAGGATGATGTTTGCTTACTGATGAAATAGCAGAGTACTGGCTGTCCATTTGAATGTTCTTGGAATGAACTTGTTGGAAAAGAGGGTAACAGGTATGTTTATTTTTGGTTACCATTAACTTTACCCTATGTTTCAAAACTACTCATATTCTTTCAAAAGTAAGATGTAGTAATGCCCTTGATATTTTATAAATGTTTTAAAACTATCATTAGAGTATTAATCTGTTAGAATTTTGATTGAAACTGATAATGAAAAACTAGTGTAATGGTGACTTGAAACGGTGTGATGGTGACTTGAAACGGTGTGATGGTGTTCTCGGGCTCTAGTTTCCATTCCAGATCATTACTATACCTTTTAGGTCCCAATTTTCATAAAACGTTCTAAGAAACTTACTCAAGATAGTTTTGAAACATTTATAAAAGGTCGAGGGTATTATTGCAATGATTAAAAGTTTTAGGGGTATTCCTTTATAGTGGTAGTGAGGAGATAGTGTTCATTACAAACATAAGTTTGTATAATTTTGGTTTTGATTGATAACCATACTTTGGTTTTCCATTTTCATTCTTGAGAAACAATATATTTATGTTTTTCAAAATCTTACTCCCAAACTTTAACTTTGATTATCACTTTCTTTCTTGCCATAAAGAGCACACTTTAGCTTGGTTAGTGTTTCTATGTCCGACACGTATCAGACAGTTGGACGCTCCAATACTTATTTGACACGTATCGGACACTTGTTAGTACAACAAATATATTAGACATGCATAGAACACTTGTTAAGTAGATTAAAAAGACACATATATGACAATAATAATAAATTTTGAGTGTGAAATACATCAAACTAAATTTCTTAAACATATTAAACATATGAATGCATCAACTTAATTACCTTTGAACTTTCTTTTGGTATAAAATGATATATATTTTTTAAAATATATATTTTAATAATCATGTCCTTGTTGTGTCGTATCCTAGGTTTTAAAAATATGATGTATCATCTTGTCCGTGTCCGTGTCGTGTCGTATTTGTGTCTCGTATCCATATTTATACTTCTTAGTTGGCAATAAAAGCAATGATGATATTAGATATGTATGGTTTTTTTTTTAATGGTTATCCATCGGACCTTTGATGATATGGCTTATGTATTTACATATTTAAGAATATGTTTTGGATTCCAAATTGAAATAAAATTTGACATAATCATAATTTCCATAAAACCATTATTCTTTGAGGAAACTTGTAAACTTTTTGGCTGCCACATTTTTCAACGGTCAAATCATATCATATTATTTTTCTTTCTCAAAATAATAATAATAATAATAAAATAATGTTATAATACTATTCCAACTGCTACATTTTTCAACTGGATTTTGGCTGCTGAAATTTTCAATTAATTAAATTTACGATATAATATAGTGATAATAATAAACATACATGTGAAGAAGAATCATTTCCTAGTTGTTTCTTTCCTATGTTGTTGTCCACAATAATTGTCTGACTGTTCAAATATGGAGCACACTTCTGTAGTTTGCAGCCTCTTGATGTAATTTATTTCCATTTTTTTCTAAAAATAAATATTCAGTTGCTACCTTTTATTTATTTATTTTTAGGTAAAGTTTCATGTTTTTTGGTCTTTTTGCCTTTTTGTTACTGGTGGTAAAAGGGAAATTGCTCATCTTTTCAGAATTTTTCTTTAAAAGATAATGGGATTTATTATTAGATGAGACTCTCTCTATCTTCCATTGTTTCATTTCAATTTTTTGGTGACATTTATTTCTCTTTCTCAAGACTTAAAATATGGTTTCACTTTTACTCCTCTCACCCCCAAACAAAGCATTTGTTTTTGTAGTTTTATAGCTATATATGTATTTTGAAAACTAAATTAACTCTTTTCTATTCTGTATACCTTTTTTTTTCCTTTTTTAATAACATCAACTCACTTCTTAATTATTTGGTATACAAAAAGATGGAACATGTTTTTCCTTTTTATTGTTTATTTAAATTATAAATTTAGTTTATGAATGGTGAGGTTTCTATCCATTTGACGATGAACTTTCAAATTTTTTTAATAAATTCTTAAATTTTCAAATTCCAAAGAATCAACTTACGAGTTTGAAAGTTCAAGCCAAATAGACATAATTCATGAAGTTTCTGCAATAAGGACCCATTTGAATTCACTTGAGAAAAAATTGTTTTTTTTTAAGTCAATTCTATTTAAACACTTCTGATAAAAAAAAAAATTAAAATATGTTGAAATAGTTATTTTGAGTGGTTGTCAAACACTCTGATTTTTTTTTAATAAATTTTTTTTTAAATTAAACACTTAAATTTCTAATTTAACTTTATAATTTTGTACTTTGGACTGATATTCACGCTTCTTTTTTTCTTTGGATAAGGAACATTGGGAACCCATGTTTTAAATGAACCTTTTCTCTTTCTAATATTTTCTCCCATATTGAACTCGATACAACTTAATGAATTAATATCATTTAATACGTATATTATTAAAGTAATGAACTAAATCTCACTCACAAATAAATCGAGTCTCAAGTATCCTAAACTCAATAACACCAAATTCGATCCTATAGCAGGCATATGGTACGTTACGGTACGTAGACGTTTGTTGTTTATTTTATTTCCTTTTATTGGTCTCAATCAAGAGGTTTAAAATATCGATATTAATTGATTTTTTAATTTTATAGAAATAAAAAATATCTAAATTGACAAATAAACATTTTATGCAATATATATATATATATACTTGGTTAATTCTTTGATGTTTTGTGATTTTTTTTTTTACAAAATAATAAAAATGTTGATGTAATCCTTATGTGGATGTCAGAGCTTATATAAATATTAAAATTTAATACACAATTTCAAACAAATTAATAAAAGCTCATTATTCTTATTTTTCCATCATTACTTGTACAAGATGTAAATGTTGTTCCCTAATGAGACTATTTTTCATCCTCCTTTCCGTCTTTTGAGTCTTTATCCATGGGTTAAACTACAAATTTAAGTCTTTGAATTAATTTGTGTATATCTATCTTAAAATTTTTAAAATGGTCTAATATGTCTAATTTGTTTCAATAAATATAACATTTTAAAAAATCCAATTGATAGACTATATAGGAATCCTAAATAAAGAAATAAATAAATGATATATACTTGATTGCTCGTGTTTGGACCATACACGTGGCTCAGAGCTGTCAATCCAAAGGGGTCCACAGACCACATTCTAGTTGCGATTCCGAGATGCCCCGTAAATAATCCCTCCTCCATCCTCACCTAACCACATCTGCGCCTCGGATTTATTTTCTCTTTTGTCCCTATACGTTTCCAATTTCACACTTTTTGCCCCTAAACAAAACTTAAAAATTACCAACGTAGTCCAAAACCTGAATTTTTTTCAACTTGTTTTTGGAATTTTCGTGTGGCGGGACTTCACTTCACCCGCTACTTCTAAATATTAAAAAATTACATTCTATAAAATTATAATAGTTTGTCTCTTTTCGTCTTTTCCTCTCTCCTTTTACATTATTTCCCTTTTTAGTTATTGTCCCTTATATTTTAAAATTGGAAATCAAATTTCTAATTACAAATTTAGGATCTGATTTTTTTTAGCTTTTACATAGTCAGAGAGTAATTTTATAATTGAATATGTTAAAAATTATGGAAAATCCAAAGCAGCACGTTAGTAAGTGACAGTTTTTTTTTTTTTTTTTTTTTTTTTTTTTTTAAAAAAAAGAAAATAACTTTTTGGAACGAAAAAAAGGAGATATTGATTTTCTTGACCATAAAAAGAAAGTGAAAAAAAGAGGTCTCTTAATTCAAGTCGTTTTTTCGTGGAACCGTTTGGATCTGTTTGCCATTCTTCATTTCTCACCCTTTCTGAAAACCCGCCTCTTCCCATTCGATTCACTGTGTTCTTCTTTTCCCCTTCCTTTCGATTCTCCGTTTATTCATCGCTACTGATTCTCCGATCGCTTCCATTCTCTTTTCCTTTCTGAAATTTCTTCATCGGCGATCTGTTTTCCTAAGCAGATCTCACGAATTGTTGTTTCTGCTGTTTGGATTTCCGATAATCACATCGCTCCTTATTTTCTTCAACTGCCAGTTCCTCCTCGTTGACTTTGAATACGGATTCTTACTGCAACTTCCAGAGGTTAGTGGTGTTCTTCGTCACTTCTTGTTGGTAGGCTGTCGAAATGTTAGGAGCAGGTGTACGGTTTGGTCGCGGCAAAGGGGAGGACCGATTTTACGATTCATCCAGAGCGAGGAAGGGCCTTCTCAGTCGTCAAAATGATAGGCTATGTACACCTCAACAAGACGCTTCTGCTACTACTCCATCCTATGCGGATAAGGATGTTTCGACACGCCCTGGGGATCGTTTAGTCTCTGATGAAGCTACTAAACCAGTTCCTTTTTCTAATCTACAGCCTGTTGTTTCACCATTAAGTAATCTCGAGCGGTTCTTGCAGTCGGTTACTCCTTCTTTGTCTGCTCAGTTTCTCTCGAAGGTTTGAGCAGATTTCTTTTACTTTTTAGTTGGAATTTCACTTCTTGATTTTGAGAAAGTTTGTGTGTTGTTTTCTTGCAGAGTGCGTTGAGAGGTTGGAGGACGTGCGATTTGGAGACGCAGCCTTACTTTGTGCTTGGGGATTTGTGGGAAGCTTTCAAAGAGTGGAGTGCTTATGGGGCAGGAGTGCCTCTTTTATTGAATAACACTGATGGTGTGGTTCAGTATTATGTTCCTTACTTGTCTGGCATACAATTGTACGCCATGGAATCGTCTACAATGCCAAGGTATTC
Organism: Benincasa hispida; assembly: GCF_027475165.1. Classification (NCBI taxonomy): domain Eukaryota; kingdom Viridiplantae; phylum Streptophyta; class Magnoliopsida; order Cucurbitales; family Cucurbitaceae; genus Benincasa; species Benincasa hispida. Next base: position 49,356,011 of record NC_143484.1, on the reverse strand, counting down.
AATATGCTGGAATCGATTGTCTTCTACCTCTTTTAATATATAAGCTTGATATGTTATTCTTCATTGGTGCATATCTGACACGAGACTTCTTAACCTGGGAGTTTCCAGTTTTTTTCTTTTTTGGTCTGATTTTTTTTTTTTTTGAAACTTTATGAAGGATAGTTTTTTCATATCAAATGATTTGATGTTCTACTTCTATTTTATCCCTATATTTTGTAGCTTTATCCTATGGACCATTGTGCTCATGGTTCGCAGAGAATGCTTCTCTTCTACCGAGGAGTCATTTTAGCTTTACCCAGATAGTCCTCGTATCTAGACAAAAGTTCCTCCCTTCTCTGTTGCATAACTTTTTCAACTTCAAACCAAATATGATTGCGTAGTTAATATCTCATTTTGATTAATGGTAGTATCAAGAGCTTTTTAGAGATTGAGAATCTGAACGCCATATTGTGTTTACTAATATGGTGTGAAAGGTCATTCAGGAAAATAGAGGTCAAGGGAAACACACTCATTTGGATAAATCTTTTAGAATTTAACTGCTATTGCTCGTAGATGGGGCCATTTCATCTTTTTGGTTCATCATATTCTTATGCTTTTGATTGTTGCTTGACATCATGAAGAAAGAAAAATTTATGTGCTTGCTGGGGCAGGATATTGTCCCTGAGTTTTATGAATTTCATTGTGAAATTTGCCATTTGTTTTGTTCTCTTACACTTTTTGTGATACTGATGCATATGCTTTGGTTGTTTGAAAGGCGATGGGGTGAGGAAAGTGACAGCGACTACAGAGATTCAAGTAGTGATGGTAGTAGTGATTCTGAAACAAAGAGAAGAATAAAACACAGTAGAGAACCACCCCACCATAATGATCCGACGATCACAGATCCTCTTAGAATGGATAGATTGTCTTTGAGGGACCAGCAGTTGGGACTTCATGAGGACTGCTCCAGTGATGAGGCTGAATCTTGCAATTCTCAAGGTTGCCTTGTATTTGAGTATCTTGAAAGAGACCTACCATATTCACGTGAACCTTTGGCTGACAAGGCAAGTGGTTTTCTGGTTGTGAGACCATATTTAGGTTTTCAGCTTCACATTTTTCTCTGTTATTTTTGACATACAGATATCGGACCTTGCTTCTTGCTTCCCACAGTTGAAAACAATGAGAAGCTGTGACCTCCTACCGTATAGTTGGATATCTGTGGCATGGTATCAGCATCTTCACATTTTTTATGAAAGCACTGTAATATCCATGGACTAATTGGCTTCCAACCCAAAACGTTTTAGGTACCCAATTTACAGGATACCAACTGGGCAAACATTGAAGGATCTTGATGCTTGCTTTCTCACATACCATTCTCTACACACACCAATCAGAGGTAATTGAATTTCTTGCCAGTTTGACATGCAAGTCCATTGTTCGTGCATGCTTTTGTCTTATTATTATAATTTTTACTATTTCAATTTGAGTTAATTTTCTTATTCTATTGTGTCCTTGAGAATATATATATATATATATATATATATATATATATATATATATTTTGTTTATAGTATCGTGTGAATATTTCATGGCATCTTGATATATCTGAGAATAGCATAATCATTTTCTTTATATTTTTTAGATTCTCAAAGCCCACCAATACCTTTTGTAGCATATCGCTGTAAGACAGATGGTGCCGAAAAGGTTTCTTTAAGAATTTTTGGACTTGCTTCATACAAGTTTAACGGGTCGTCATTGTGGGTGCGAAATGGTGGAGTTGAGCATCAATTGGCAAATGACCTCTCACGAGCAGCTGATAAGTGGTTAAGAGATCTCCATGTCAATCACCCAGATTTCCTGTTCTTCAGCCGCCGAGATGCAACACCTTACTGATACAATACTCTTACCTACTAGAAAACTAAAGTTCGCATGTTGTGGCCCTGCAAAAGAATCCCGAAATTTGGTGGATTTGCTGTATGCTTGGTGAAGGTGGGGTGGTTCACTCATTTGCTTTCGCTAAGGTGGAAGACTGGAGGAAGGTTAAGCATGGGATAGGTCACAAAATTTGGAGGCTTTAGACGGTCGATGAGCACATGCCTGACGTAGTAACAAAGACCGAAAAAAAGTGAAGGCGTAAAACGTTAGAAAACATTGCTGTAAGGCACGCTGGTTTGGCAAGGTAGATGTTGGTTCAATATGTATTAATAAGCAGGTTTTCTTGTTTGCTTTCGCCTCTCTTTATTTATCCCCAGAAGTGCCATCATTGAGAAATGAGGCCTTCTTTGATCTCTCTGACTGATGGTCCTAATTTTGTTAGAATGTAATGTTGTTTAAGGGGATTTTAATAGGTTTTATTCAGGATCTCGGATGCATCAGGTATTGATCTGTATTGCAGGAGTATCCTTGACCATAAACTGGTTATAACGATTAGAAATGTTTATGGAAAGCGTAAAATACGCCCTGGTCTTGGGCTTATTTCCGTGCCTGGTTGGTTTTCTTCTTCTTCCATTTCAATAGAAATGGTGAAATTTTGAAGGCATGTGCATACCCTTCTTAGTTAAACATGTACTTGAAGATATGAGTCTTTTCCTTGGGTTTTCTACTGCTCGTTTTTGTCAATGTCAGGTATCGTGACTCCGATTGATGCTTGATGACTTCGTGTTCTATTCTCATCTGTCGAAATCGTAAGTCTTTGGAACCCCAGACTTACTTTCTGCTTTACGCAGCCAAAGCCAGAAGACTCATTACAAAGTTTCTGATTCTACCAATCTAGGCAAGTTTTTCTAATTCTAATTAACTGTTTACGATGTCTATGAATTATGATGCTAAATGTTGATTGAGTGATTGATATTGCAGTTGAATTGGAAAAAAAGTTTCGGTGTTATAGTATTAATGTGTAGTTTTTTTTTTTTTTTTTCCATTTAGTCCTTGTTGAGTCAAAAGTTTCAATTATATTATTGATATTTTAACTTCTCTCAGTACTCTTCTCGTATATGAATGTTAAAATTGGATTATTATAAGCTCACATGGTGTTATTATAATATTTAGTGAGTTGGTACAAATTCAGAGTTGAAATTAGGGCATTTAAAATCCTTAGCTTCCTACTAATTCCTCCAAATTTGTATAGGATTAGCGGTGGTTTCAATCTATTTTTCCTTTTTCTTTTACCAACTCTCTAAATAATATCCTGACATGTGAGTATGTCAATGGTGGTCATTTGTTTAGAGAATAATATTTGAGATTACCGGAGAGGAGAGGAGAAAAATAAACCAAAGACATTATACACACACACACACACACACATTCCTATAACTATTGAAAAGTAATGAGTAAAATAATGTGACTGTCCATATTGCTCTCTTGGTTGGCCACGTGTTATGCGACTAACCTTACACACCTTCACAATCAGAAATTTTTTTAATATGTGGCACATCATTAAATAATTTATTATGATATTTTAGGAGTTTAACGTAACTCTCAAGTGTTTTTATATGGTAAGCAATAAATTTTTCCTTAATAATTCTAGGGAAAAAGGAAGTGCTGAGTACCTTAACAAGCTGGATGTTTCAAGAGTGTTTATACTCTTGAAATTTTGTTTGTATTTTTTTTTTTTTCAACTTTTTTTGCTATAAAAAGTAAATACTTTTTTTATAATTTAAAATATCCCTTATAATTATGTATAACTTGTTTGGAGTGTTTGATTAGAGCAAGTGAATTTGAAGATGCATTTTTATGTATTCTACTCTCATCACATATAAAAAATAAATTAAAATATTTTTAAAAAAATGTAAAAAAGGTAAGTATTACATCTGAATATTTTTCTTATCATTATTAACCTTGGCATCCCTTTAAGCATTTGGTATTTTTCACATCTTTCACTTTCTGAGGAAAAAGAAGAGAATATTTCCCTCTCGTAGAAAGATAATAAACAAGAAACATCAATGTAAGAATAAAAGGGTATAAAACAAAAGGGATTCTCGAAACCAATAATGCATGAAAAAGAAAAAGAAAATCAAATTAATTAATAGAATAAGATTTAAATGACTACAAGTTGACACAGCGTTACTGATTACCCCTTCAAAATTCATTTAAAAGCCTCGGACTCATAATAATTGCTGTCTTTAACCCTAATTAATCGTAAAATACAATTTATTTTATTTTATTATTTTTTTAATGCAAAACAACGGTGGGATGGAAATTAAATCTCTCTATATTTTCGAATTTTTTTTATTATAGTGTTTATGTTTTTAAAATATCAATTTTGGTCTCTATGCTTTTAAATTGGATCATTTTAATTTTTCATTTTTTTTAATCTATTTTTTCAATTGAAATTAAATTTTAACACAACGATTCGTTCACTATATTTTTTTAAAATGCATCCATAAATTTGGGAGAGGAACACTAAAATCAACTACATTGAACTAATTGATAAAAATGAACCAAATCAAACCAACAATTCGACTTTTACTGAAGGGTTAGTTCAATTCGATTCAATTTTGTTACGAAACCGAACCGTTAAGAGTCCTAATAAAATTCCCGTTAGAAATGTATAAGTTGATACTAAAATAGTTACTTTTAGTTTTTAGGGAATAATACTTTTTTGGTCTCTATGTTATAGTTCTAGTTTCTATTTGATCTTTAGGTTTTAAAATGTTATACATTTAGTTTTTAAGTTTTGAGTTTTGTTTCAATTTAGTCCATAAGTTTCAAAATATTATAATTTTACCCTTGAAATTTGAATGTTATTTCAATTTGGTCCATTTGAGATTTTACATTTTCAACGTCAATTTTTCATTAAATACTTACTTTCAATTATTGACGTCATTTTCTATAAATTAATTAAAAATAATTAGAAGTAATTTTAAATTTAATTTAAAAATGATAAAAATAGTAAAACTTAATTAATTGTAATTCTTTTACTCTTTTTTAATTTACAAACATAAATTAACTCCAGAAGACAGAAAATAAGTATGTAGTAAAAAATTGAGGTTAAAAGTGTAAACCCCGAGACATAGGAACCAAATTGAAGCAAAATTCAAATGTCAAGGGTAAAATTATAGCATTTTAAAACCTAAGGATTAAATTAAAACCAAATTCAAAACTTAAGAACTAAATGTGTGATATTTTGAAATCTAGAGATTAAACATAAACTAGATCCAAAATCTAGAGACTGAAAAAATATTTTTTCTTAATTTTTAATAATAAAGGAGTAAAAATAGACCTTTTAAAATTAAAAAATATATATATATATATAGAGGTGGTTCTATAGTATTTTAACATAGTCTATTCAACTTGTGGAGAGAGATTAAATGTCGGAGAAGCTCACGTTGGCCTCAAAAGCATTTCTTATTTACCATCCATAGACCATATCTTATATCCAAATATTCTTTTAATTAATAAACCAAGCATGGAGGATAACCTCCTATAGCCGGTGAGATAACCGGAAAACAGGGACTTCAATAGTCCAAAAAGCGGTCCCACTTCTAAATAAACGAAGCAAAAAAGCAAAACTCATGTAATAGAGTAAACACCATAACTAAGAAAAGTCACCCAATGAAATATTGCCACGTATGAAGCTCAAATTTTAAACCAAACTTATTGGTGATGATAATGGAACACAGTAAAAAAGATAATGCAGAGAATCAAAACTCAACAGTCAGAGGGGCCACTGAATCAAGACCTCGGCAGCCATCCCAAGAAAAGCAAAAGCCCCAGCTCCGCCACATTCTTCAATACCAAAATCCCCAAATTTCATCAGAAATCAAATTAAATTTCAAATTCTGAAGCCTTCCCAATTCTTTTTCTTCTTCCTCCTTCAACAAAAGGGCCAATAATGGCACTCTCAGCTATTGTTTTGGCCACCATCACCTCTCTTCATCTCATAGCCTTCGTCCTCGCCGTCGGCGCCGAGCGCCGCCGCAGCACCGTAAGTTTCTGAGCTCACTGATTCACTAACCCTTTTCATTGATCTCTGTAATTGAAAAGCTTTTATATTTCTTTGTACTCTGTTTTTTGTTTTCTTTTTGTGAAGGCTAAGGTTGTACCAGATGAGTACGATGAAAAGACCTATTGTTTGTACGGCACCGACGCATCGACGGTGTACGGACTGTCGGCGTTCGGTTTACTTCTGATAAGCCAAGCGGTGGTTAACGGCGTTACTAGATGTTTCTGCTGTGGGAAAGGTTTAATTAGTGGAAAAACCACCACTGTCGCCATTTTCTTCTTTGTCTTTTCTTGGTATGTTGTTTGAAAATTGGTTAATTTATTTATATGGGTTTTGAAAACGACACAAAACCCACCAACCCCATCAAAGAAAAATCCAAACTTGATGGCGAAATTAGTTTTAATCATATGACTCTGTTGTTATAGGATCAGCTTCGTGGGAGCAGAGATCGCACTGTTGGCCGGATCGGCGAGAAATGCTTACCACACAAAGTACAGGGCGGCATTTGGGGTTGAAGAATTGTCGTGTACGACTCTCCGGAAGGGGGTGTTTGCCGGCGCCGCCGCCATGACGGTGCTGTCGATGGTGGGTTCAATTTTGTATTATTGGATGCATTCGAAAGCTGATACAGGGGGATGGGAGAAGCATCAGAATGAAGGTGTGGGCATGGCGGCGGGTGTTCATGATCTGAAACAAAATGTTCAATTTGAGAAGGCGTAGGGCTTAGATTTGTTTGGTTTTTAGTTTTGGTTTTGTGATTTCTGAGATGATTATTGTTGTTATTATAATGGGAAAGTGTTTGTAAAGCACTCGTATCAATCATCAATCAAGCTTTTGGCTTTTTTTTCTTGTCTTTTGCTTTCTTTATTCGAGTGTGTCTCGTATTTTAAGGAGTTTTTTTCTCTCCTTTTAGAACGCGTCGTTTTGAAGTTCCAACTTTGAATTTTGCCATTAAGAGATTGAATTTATCGATTACTTCTAAAAGTTTAGGGGTGATATCAATTTTTACCTTTTTAAACCATCAACTTTCATTAATGTTTCAATTTACCGCTTTAATTACGGTTTGAAAAATTGTGTTTGAAAAATTGTGTGTTAAACTTATAATTCTATCTATTAAACTCTTAAATTTTTATAAACGAATCAATTTAAAATTTCTAGATAGAATTTCTTTTAGATTTACTTTAATCATCAATTTTATTAAATTGATTTTTCAAAATGTCAAACACATGTTTGAGAATTGATGTATATATGATTTTTAAAAGTAATTGTAATGAGAGGTATAAATTAATTGACTTTTGAAAAATTAGGAACTTAATTGACTTAAATTATAAGTTTCAAGCCAAAAGTGAGCTTAAGTAATTGACACAGTCTACCTCCTTAAAAGTTGGAGTTTGGATCTCCATCTCTATAATTGTTATAGAGAAAAAAATTATAAGTTTTACAAGATATTAATTGAACAAAATTTGAATGAGGATATACATTAATACAATTACGAAAGTTTAAAGTTTAAATTGATATAATTATTAGTTCATGATTTTCATTGATTTTTTATACTATCCTTAAAATTTAGGAGTATAAATCAATATTTGTCCAAATATATATATGTTTTATGTTCTATTTCTTAGTAACCACATAGTATAAATTGGATATAGAATCCCACCTCTCGATGATGAAACTTAGCTGCATGTGCTTGTTTTCCTTTGGGATTTAGATTAGAATTATCTCATATAAAGAGATTGGTACATTATATAAATACCTCTTTAAGGTTTATGATATAATTTATTAAAATATGGACTTTCTAAAGTTTCATGAGTACCTGTTTAGGAGGTTGAAATCTAATTAAGATTATTGAGAATCAGGATTACGATAAAATATTAAAACAAGGGTTGAAATGAGATTATGAAGCGGATAAACAATGTTGGGTTGAAATCGGTGGAAGGGAATGTAATATGGATTAGAAAAATGGTTGTAAATGGCCAAAACATGAGTGTGGTTTGAAAAATGACAATTTTTTGAATTTATTGAAATATAGTCAGTGTATTTGAGAAGGGATCCACCATTCATAAAACTCTTCCATATTTATCCTTACAAATGTGAAGGATGTATGTTGTTACACGAATTTTAGGTAGTTTTGATACGATATTTACAACTAAATTTGACTAAGATTTGATTTATATTTAAAAACTTAAAGATTGTATCTTTTAATTAATTAAAAGATTTTTTTAGTTTAATTTATCCTTTATCTTTATATCTCTCTCTTTATCTCTAGATTTTTTTTTTCTTTTTTCAGTAAACCTCTAGATTTTGTTTTTTGTTTATGTTCCCATCGCCTGGGGCATATTTTTCAATCTCCCAACGATATCGACTTCATCTTTCTCATCAACGGTGATGACTATGAGATTCGTAATAACAATTTCAATACATGGCCACACCTCGCCAAAACCATGATGACAATCTTAAACAACAATTTTTCGGCCAATTGTCGGAAGCCTTGGCCTCCTTGCTGGAGGAGGAGGTAGCAGCAGAATCCACTTCATGTAGTATGTAATATGTGTGTGTTTTAAATTAAGGTTTTGGACTGTCTTTGGCTACTAATTTGTGAGATTTTCAAATGATGGTGAATAGTGAAAAAACGATAGGACGACTCCCCACTTGAAATACGGATGTTAAATAGAAAGCACTCACAAGTACTCTAACAACAAAAAATACTAGTAGCAAGTAAATTAATATCAAAGAGTAAAACAGTTTACAACATAGTACTTATTTGTAATACACGATTACTATAGTGACTCAAGTAAAACTCAACTCACTAACCATCTAGACTCCCCCTAGATGTGAGACTCTCTCTCAAGTGTACTTAGGCTCCTCTTAAGTTCGATAATATTAGTGTTAAACACTTTGGTCTTCGACAATGTGTGAGACTCCTCTTACTGAGATATCTTCCTCTTAGTCAGCGAACTCCATCACTAATTAATCTTAGGATCTCCGTAAGATGGAGAATTTCTTCTCCAAAGCTGAGTCTAAGGCTCCCTCTAAGATTGTGATTTACTTCAAATTGTTGCACTTCAATGAATGAAGAACTTGCATAGTAGAATAGTGAGCAACGAGTAAGAACACTGTAAACCCCTAAACCTATTTTACTAGTTAATCATGTTTAGGTCCCCTTAATTACGTACTTAATCACCCTAGTATGTGTTCTAATTCTTGTAAGCAAGTAGTTATAACGTTTGTAGTAGTGAAAATAATACGAAAGTTATAATGAGTATGCATGTGAGATAGGGATGAAAAAAAACTTGCTAAGTATTGAAATGGGGTGCTCTTCGGTAGTAAAGAGCAGCCAACACTGACAAAATATTGGGGAAGCTAAGTCAGATGAAGGTAGGAGTGACGCAGATTGAAAGGGAAGTAGGAATTTGTCTAAGTGCTAGAAGTTATGTCTTGGACGAGATAAGAGAGCTAACACTTAGAAGGGAATCAGAAATATAGAAGTGAGGAATGCATGAGTGACTGTAGGCTTAAGAGCCTAAGGGTGGAAATTGTCTAAGTATAACATGAGGTATGCGTCAAGTGCCTTAGAGGCCAATGAAGGCCTAAAATGGATAGTATATGGGCAGTTAAGTCTACCTAAGTGAACGCATGATAGGCGTTGAGGCGTATTAAAAGTTAAGGGAGACATTTATGAACAACATATTGGGGTTGATGTCCTAAATCTCGTGGGTTCTGTAGTTTGTAATTGTATTATATAAACAATTTATTTATTTAATAAAATCTGAGCTATTTTATTCAACATTTAGTAGCATTAACCCACAAAACCAATAAACTAACATCCAAGGTTATCTTTTGATGTAGAGATATACAGGTAGATCATGTTTAAGTGATAATCTAAATGGTCTGTAGTAGATGGATAAAGTCGCGTATCTTATTTTGGTGGCACTACGAATACAACCCGCTTTGTAGATGTTACAATTGTTGTAAAGTTCTACAAATGACCTGATCCTAATCATTCATGTAGAGACATGTGAACGGGAGTGTTCTATACAAAAGGGTTTGTATAAGATCAGACCACGAAATGAATAGTCTCATTATATAAAGTCATCAATAATAGAGACTTATATTTCATCAGGATGACTATAGGTGACAGGACCTAAATCCTGAGTGAGTTGTGAACTCCTGCCTATGCTACAGTCCTTTGATTTTTTTTAGTGATTCATATGTTTGGAGAGCTGGGAACACAGCTATACAAAACGAAATTCAGTCCTTTCCTAATACCGGGGTAAGTAGATAAATTGTTTCCTTAAGGGTTGATTCCAGGGCTTGAATAATGTGGTGCCACACCCTCTTCCTTGGCCAGAGAGGGGTTTGGTCATAGTTGGACTATGACTTATTGTTCATTAGAGGGATTAATGGTACTTAAGAAGTTAGATGTAACTACAGGGTCAAAACGATAATTTTGGTACATTTGTGAAGTGTCACCGCACTGTTGACTAGTTATATTCAATGAATACATGAATATATCTGTAGTGGAAAGAGTGCAACTATCGGTTTTTAGTAGCGACTGACAGTTAATGGATGTTAGTAATTTAATTAAAAAAGTTTAATTAATTATTCAAGTACCATTGGAGCTTCAATCTACAGGTCCATAAGGTCCTCTCTGTGGCTCAACTGGGATTATTGAGAATTAATTTTAGATTAATTTGAATTGTTCAAATTAATTGAGGGAATTAACTATATATGATGTAATTAATATAATATAATTAATACATTATAATATAAAGTTTATTTTGAGAGGAATTAAATATTTGAATATGATTCCAAATACTAATTCTATGGATTGGATTCATATAATTAAATTTAATATAAACGTGATTTATATTAAATACCACGATTGATTGAGAGAATTCAAACTATAAATTATATTATATTTGATACAATATAAGGATTATAGGTTATGTGTAATATTTGATATAACATTTAGTTTAATATATACTATATGGTAAAATAATTATCATATATATATGTATACATATATTAAATAATTTATTAAATTTTAATTTTAATTAAGGAGGGGGTTGTAACTCCCTCCCCCTTAATTCTCTCTCAATCACTCAGTGGAAAAATCTAGGAGTTGGTTTTTTACGAATTCATCTTCTTCTTCACTAGAGAACACAGACAGTCTGTGTGATTTTTTTTTTTTTTTATATCTCCCAACGTAATTCTCCTAGAGAAATTTTTCTCTCTCAAAATTCTCTCCCTCTCTAGAAAACCAACAGATTAGCTTCATTCTAAAAAGTTTACCTGAAAGTTTCATACAGTTCCGTAGCAATGTTGTTATGAACAAGATTGACTACAACCTGACCACCTTGCTCAACAAGCTACGGACTTTTCAACCCTTGACTTTAAGGGTGAGGTAATTGTTGCCTCGTTCTTTAAAAAGTTCTACAGAAGTTCGACCTCTGGAACTAAGTCTGTACCTTCCTCTTACGACACTAAAAAGTGAAAGAAGAAAAAAGGTAGAAAGGGGAAGGCTAATCCACCAGCTGCTGCCCAAAAGGGCAAGAAGGCTAAGGATGCAAATGGAATATATTTCCATTGCAACTAGGATGGACATTAGAAAATGAATTATCCCAAATACATGGCAAAAAAGAAGAAAGCCAAACAAGATAAATATAATTTACTTGTATTAGAAACTTATTTAGTGGAGAATGATGATTCGGCTTGGATAATAGATTCAGGCACCACTAACCACATTTGTTCTTCATTTCAGGCACCACTCCGGCTTACTTTACATGTTAGAAAATGTATATGTACCTGATTTAAAGAGGAACTTAATTTCTGTTAATGTCTACTTGAACAAAATTATACTTTATCTTTTAATGTAAATAAAGTATTTATTTACAAAAATAGTATTAATATTTGTTATGCTAATCTGGAGGTTAATCTATATTGTTAAGACCATTAGCAACTAAAGCTCTCCTAAATACTGAACTATTTAAAATTGTGGTAACTCAAAATAAAAGACAAAAATTTTCTCCTAAAGAAAATGTCCATCTTTGATACCTAAGATTATGACACATAAATATGAATAGAATTGAGAGACTGGTTAAGAATAGACTTCTAAGCGAGTTAGAAGAAAATTTTTTACCTGTATGTGAGTCATGCCTTGATGGCAAAATGACTTCAAGGCATGGAAAAATATTCATTTATACTTCTAAACTTTAAGGTGATATCAATTTAAATCATAAACTAATAATTTGTATCCATTTAAAATTTGAACTTTTGTTACTGTATCAATTCATACCTTCCATTACGTTTCGTTTATAAAAATATTGTGTCAAACTTTTCATTGTATCAATTAAACTTATAAATGAATCAATTTAGAATTCTTAGACAATTTTTTTTTCTAAAAATCGTCTATAGATTTTATTAAATTGACATCTCAAGAAGTCAACACAAGTTTGGGAATTAATTAGTACACATATGATTTTCAAAAGTAACTGTAATGAAAGGTCTAAATTGACGGACTTATGAAAATTAGGAACAAAAAATGAGTTTAGTTCGACGGTAATTGCCATGGTCTTCCTCCTTGGAAGTTGGAGTTTCAATTTCCCATCTCCGCAATTGTTGTACTAAAAGAAATTATAAGTTTCACATGATATTGGTCGAACAAAATATGAAGGAGAGTGTAAATTAATACAATTATGAAAGTTCAAAATTGAAATCGATATAGGTATTAGTTCATGATTTTAATCGATATGTATTGACATTTACGCAAAAATATATATATATTATGTTCACCACATGATATAAATGGGAGATAGTAGTCTTGCATTACATTGAATCACTCTAATAACATATGAAATAGCGATTTGCATGACATAAGTGGTAGGTTTTAAATACTTCAAAGCTTTGGATATGTTTTGACTATACGCTCGAGGAATTCAAAATTCAATGAACTTTTAATCATTCAAATCATTTCAAAACAGCAATTTTATTAACATTCTGGAACATACGGTAAGCAATAAAAAATCAATTAACAAAGAGTTCAGTCACATTTAAATGAAGCAATCAAAATTAATAAAAGTGTTGTTATGAAACAAAGGGATAGGCTAAAAAACAAGGGAGAAAAAAAAAAAAACAAAGGATAAAATGAAACTTTTGAAATAATAAGAGCATAATTGAAATCTAGCTAGCGTACAATCTAGAAGCATATTTGAAACCAATTACATACACCACTATTTTCGCTATCGCATATCACTTATCTATCTTCATTCTAATTAAAGCAAATTTAAAATTTAAGAATAAACCAACCCAAAAGTTTGTTATATTTTATATAATTTAGACCTTGTTTGGTAACCATTTGATTTTGTATTTTTGTTTTTGAAAATTAAGTCTATAAACATTACTTCTACCTCCAAATTTCTTCTTTTGTTATCTAACTTTTTACCAGTTTAAGAAACCAAGTCAAAATTTGAAAACTAAAAAAAGTAGCTTTTAAAAACTTGTTTTTATTTTTAGAATTTGGCCAAGAATTCAACCATTGTACTTAAGAAAGATGCAAGTCGTGTCACTATAGTGTGATTGACTAATTTTATTTAGGACTACAGTGTGGTTGGCTGATTTTATTATAGACAAAGCTTGAGTAACATGTTGTGTATCATGTCAAAGACTTTGTCATAAACATTGTCACATGTCTGGCAGCAGATTCTGCATAATATCTTTTCCATACATACTACTTGATTTGCAGATTTTCGAATTTGCCTTCCTTATTTTCCTGCAGATAATGTTTATTCACTCAAGAAATATATTTCCATAACTAGCCTTATTTATATTGTACTCTTATTCATTTTTAGGGTTAGCCGTCTTATTAGAAAAATGTGTATTGAGAGTTCTGAGCTTAGGGTTTGTCTAAGCCTTAATCTCCATGTATTGTTATTAAGAATCTTTGTATTTGTCGCTAAGCTTTTTGGTTCGGTAGCCATTGTAGAACTCAGGAGGAGTTTAATTTGATATTGTATTTAGGAAGAGCCTAAATAAGTTGAAGATGATGAAAACTCATATTATGGGGGAATCTAAATATGATGAATGTGAAGGGATCTCACTCTTAAAGGGAGCCTAAGTATGTTGTATTCGAGGGATCTCATACAAAGCGTGAAGAAGCATTATTGTGGAAGTGAGGGGAGCTCAAACTTAGGGGGAGCCTAAGTAGAAACTAAAGAGGAAGCTATATGTGAGTCACTGAAGAGTGAATCTATCAGATAAGTACTTTCTTTGTCATTGCTGAACTCTTTTTAGTGAAGTTTCATTCCACCGAGAATATTGCCCCCCAGACATAGATGTTTTCACATAGAATTGGATGACCAATCTTTTTGTCATATTTTTCTGTTTGCTTTTATGTTGCCTACTTGTCATACATATTGTTTGTAGCATCGTGCTTGACATTGTATTTTGTGTTAGATCCATCAAATATTTCAATTGGTATCAGAGTGGGTTGACTGCCAGTTCATTGAGTATTCAATAGAGTCGATCAAGGAAGGTGGATCAACTACTCGTCCTCTTGTTTTAGATGGAATGACTTACTCATATTAAAAAAATTGGATGTTTGCTTTTCTCAAATCTATTGATAGCAAGTCATTGAAGGTTGTTGTGATTGGATGATCTCCTCCTCAAGTTGTTGATAAGAATGGAATTGTTAGTCCAAATCCTCAAAGAGATTGGACAGAGGCTGAAATGAAGCATCGTTAGGAAACTCTCGTGCCCTCAATGCAATCTTCAATGGAGTGGATAATAACGCATTCAAACTGATCAATACTTGTGTTTCAGCAAAGGAGGCTTGGGATAAACTTGTTGTTGTTCATGAAGGAACATCTAAGGTGGCTGCAGTACCTCACTACCAAATTTGAATCTCTGAAGATGCTTTATGATGAAACTATTGCAGAGTTTAACATGCGTCTTCTAGACATTGCCAATGATTATTTTGCCCTCGGAGAGAAAATTTCATAGGAAAAGCTTGTAAGAAAAGTTTTGTGCTCCTTACCTAAAAGATCTGATACGAAGGTCATAGCTATTGATGAGGCCCATAATACTGCCAACATGAAAGTTAATGATTGTTTAGCTCCCTTCAAGCATTTAAAATGTCTTTTGAAGGTCAACCTGAGAAGAAGTTCAAGGGAATTGCACTACAGTCCTCAGTGAGCAATGAAAGTTTTAAGAGCAAGAGCAAAGAAACTGGTGATCTAGTTGAATTAATTCTCCTTTTGGCAAAGCTCTTAGACGATAGGACAAACATTCAGTATCCCATGGAAACTATGTGTCCTCCCATGTCAAGGACATTAGTAACATTAGCATTAACCTTGATCCAAAGCTCTCGAAAGTTCTTGCAAAGAGGTTTGAAAGTGACAAATGAACAGTAGTAGTCAAGGTATCAAAGGGAAAAAAATTTAAATGAGAATGTGAGGGGTTCAGACACTTTCAAAATGAATGTCCAAACTTTCTGAGAAGAAAAAATAAAGAATATTCTGCTACCCTGTCAAAAGATGAAACTAGTCAAGCAGTGATTCTAATGAAGAAGTTTGAGCTCTTATAGGAAGTCTTTCTCTTGAATGTTCTAATGTGATTGATCATTCTAATGAATGAATTTCTGTGGCAGGAAAAGAAACAGAACAAAATGCAGTTACCTCTGAAAACTTATCTTTTGAAGAAGTATATCAATTGTGGACGGAGGACTTTAAAGTCTTGAAAATTCAAAAGAAGATAATAGAAAAATTAATTGAAGATAATCATTGTCTGTTAAGCACCTTTTCTGGGCTGAAAAAGTTGAAGGCGTCAGAAGCTAAACTTGACTCGATGTTAAAGTCTGTTCGCATGATGAGCTCAAGCATCGATGATCTTAACATGATTCTATCTTCTGGAAAGCAAGTTTATGATAAGCATGGCAATGGGTTCACCCGGCAGGATAAGCGATTCTATAAAGGTGAATCATCTTTGTTAAATCATGTTGTTCTAGCCCAGGACTCTTCGGTGTTTGTTCCTTTGTTTGACAAATGATGTGTCAACATCCACTTAAGTTGCAATGAGAAACGAAGATGAATTTGACATTACAGTGGAAAGCAAGGATACATTCGTCCTTACTATTTTTGTTTGTTAAGAAGAATGAGTCATTTATCTTACTGGAATTATTCTAGAAAGACCTGGATGATTGCTAATCCTGTCAAACCAGTACATAGAAATAAATTTGAATGAAAAATTAAAAAGTCTAGATCTTCTTCTGAGTCTCGAAGCCAAGTGGCGTTCACATCTCTTCGTTCCTCAGCAAAAGAATATTGGTACTTTGGTAGTGGATATTCTCATCACATGACTGGCGAAAAGTCATTTGTCACAAATGTACAGTCATGTAGTTCTGGTCATGTTACTTTTGGAGATGGAGCAAAAGGAAAAGTACTCAAAAAATGACAACTGTTGTACCCTGGTTTTCCGGAACTGGAGGATGTCATTCTTATAGAAGGGTTAACAACAAACTTAATCAGCATAAGTTAACTATGTGATCAAAGTCTTGTTGTAAACTTCTCAAAAGACAAATTTTTGGTGACTAACAAAGACAATGTGACTATCATGTCAGGTACGAGCTCATCTAATAATTGTTACTTGTGGACTTCTAATGTTGTTAATCATGTTTTTTAACAATCTTAAGCACAATGAAGTTGTCCTCTCCCCAGAAAAGTGGAATAGTCAAGTGCAAGACTAATACTCTTAAAGAGACAACTCTTGATATGATGGAATGTACTAGTTGTCACGTTTCCAATTGCCTTGCTCTTGAGTCAAGGTGTGTGTGCTCTGTTTGGAGCTAAGTAGGTGTCGTTAGTTTTATCTAACCCGAAACAAACAATATTTGTAAAGCTCGAACAACAACCTAAACTAACTCGTAGTTAAAGTGGAAGTAAGAGGCCGATCTATATTATTTAATCTGTTCCTTGACTAGGCTTAACTATGAAAGCTATAAAATGTGGGTTTTTTTTTTATTAACACAAGAAACATGTTAAAAATCAAAAGACAAAGGATAATTGTAAACAAGTTTAGAACAATCTTGCTTCCAATCCAAGTTAGACGTTCAATGCAATTCCTATCATTGAATTCTACAAATTTAATTCACAATCAGATTAAGCTCACAACTACCCACTTAATTAGATTAAACTAGTATCTACAAAGGCAGACAATTAGCATTAACATAGTAAAGAGAGTGTCATAATCAACAATTAAGGTTGGATAGCTCTAACCTTAATCAATCTACATGCTTCTACCTTTATTAGGTTCTATAGTGGCCATATAAAAAAGAAAAAATGTGCATTAAGTTCTAGGATTCAATTGTGTCGATTAATTGTCAAGATAGCTTACTCACTTAACAGAATTTTCTTCAAATCTAGTAATTAGTGCATCCTAGGATAGCCATTAAACACACAATTACTAATGCCTTTTGTAGATCTTGGCTAGACATTCTATCGAACACATTAAAAGCAACGCATTCAATCATGAGTGTGACAAAACCAAGCATCTAGGTTAAACATGTTCAAGATATAGATCATTCAACATGCTTCAAGAATTAAAAATAGATTTAAGAATGCTCAAATCAGATTACAAATGATGAAGATAGGTAGAAAAGTCAAAAGAATTGCGACAACTCTTGAAATAGAAACAAGATTGATTACTTCACAAATCCATAGACAAATTCATGAAGAATTACAAATTGTTGATTACAATCCAAAAAGAAATCAAAATCTAACCTAAGTAGAAAACAAAATTACCATTGAGACTAATTGATACAGAGAGAAATTCCAGCCTCCATCGAAATCGTGCTCCCTCTCTTGCAAAAGTGAAAGAAAAACTATTTATACTTGTAGGGTAGCGTCGCGACGCTGAGGTTAACGTTACAATGCTAAATCGCAAAAAAGCCAAGAAATGTTGCACTTGAGACATGATGGTAGCCTTGATACTGCGTTGCGTGAGGCACACGGGGAATGAATCGCATCAAATTTCGGAGCGTTGCAACGCTGCCCTGTTTTGCAGCAAAGGTGAGCCTTCTGTTTTCAAGCGTTGCTCGACGCTTCTCCTAGGGTCATGATTCTTGAAGCTTGATGGAATTTTAGTAATTTTTCTGAATCTCTTCAATTTTGTTGACTTTCTTGGTCGTTTGTTTTTATCCTTTTGGCCCAATTTTCTCAGAATGACTCCTAATCGCCTCTAAGACCGTTTCACCTACAAAATGAACATTAAAAGAAAATAGTAAACACGATTTTGGGGGAATTAACATAGAAAATATACGTCTTTTAAAGACCTAACATGCTCAAATGATGAAATATGGTGGGGAAGGAATTCTAAATGTTCTGATAATGTTAAATATTTTCATCCCTTTTGGTAGCATGAGTTATATTCTGGCTAATTGTGCCTTGAGACAAAAATGGGTTCCAAATAGTGATTACAATATAATTCTGAGATATTCCACCAATAGTCGAGTGCATCATGAGTACAAACTGAAGCATATTCTGTTTTTCAATAAGTCAGAAGGAAAGTTGATTGTTTTTTAAATTTAGGGTGATGACATATCCTTCGTCTCAGAAGATGGTGGAACATTCTATCCAACACACGCAAACTGAGCTTGAAATGAGATTGGTCAAACAACTTACTTACTTTTTGAGATCTCAGAATAAACAAATGGAAGCTGGGGATATTGTACAATATGAATTTCTTATAAGAACCTTATATCTTTGCAGAACTGTCTTATAAAAACTAAATATATCTTATCAGAGAAAGTCAAAGTGGATCAAGTTAGTTTTTATAAGCAGGAAAATCTCGATTGTGATTCTGAAATATACTGAGATAGTCAGTATTGTGTTTGGTTTGCCCTCAATTGTGCATATTTTACTTTTTATCGCTAGGGTGAATTCTTGTCAAGATACTCAGGTTTCTAAAAGTAAAATGGTAATAGATCAGTAAAGAAGAAAAATAATTTCAATAAGGGTCATTTTCATCAAGAGTCAATACCTATGGCGTTCAAGTGCAGGATTTTTCTTTCTTTTTCAGTGTTGAGCCTAGATACATAATAAAACTAATAAGGAAAGGCGTGATATTAAACGGGTTGTCCTAACAATGAAATACCTCATAAGTAATGTCATTGAGTTCACCAAGTATGTGTTTATTGATTCGTCATATTAGGTATCTGCTTCTACTAAAGATCTTGAATGATACACATCTATTGCTAATCTTATTTTTCTATTGAGATTTCTAGAAATTTGACTTTTTTGATTTGCTTGTGTTTATTGAAAAAACTAAAGTTGAGAGTGGGGATCAAATTATTAATAATTTTGATAATATCGTGATAAAATCTGTCTCTATTAGTTATCATGCTAAGCTATCTGATGTTTTGATTATTGCGCCTATAGAACCCACTTATGAGAATGTTGATCTGCTTGTTTCCTCTGTTATTTCCTGCCAAACCTTTTGTGTTAGCTTGTGTTGTTCATACTATTGTCTCTACAAAGCTTATCATTGGAAGTACTGAGATTAATTATATGAATTATATTAATCATGTTACTTATGTTGAAACTTTGGTGGATCGTATTGTAGCTGCTAAGACATTGGTTGAGCTTCATATGTTATGTGATGGGGTTATTGATAATGGTGCTCCTGCTGAATCTTTAGGTAAATTCATCGTGTCTCTCAATATTGTTGTTGAATCTGTTATTCCAATTAGAAGCGTTGAAAATGTTAGCCATGTATTTATTATCTCCTTTAAAAATATTGTGAATGATATGTCTCTGACTATTGATCAAATTGAATTCACTGCTTTAGTTGTTGTTTTCATTGATTCCCAAGAAGCTGTTGATCTTGCTTTTTTTAAGAATGTTATATGGAACGTCGTATCTGTTGTTGATAATGCTTCCGCTGACATTATTTGTGTTTTTTAGGTTAATAAAGTTGTTAATATTGCTTCAACTAGTCAGTTGGTTGATTATTCTGAGATTGTGTTAAAGGATGACATTATTTCTACTGATGTATCTGCTAGCGTTACTAATATAGATCGCCCTGCGGATTTGAATGTGCCTGAGAAAATGAATGTTGATAGTGGTTTGGTTAATCAAACGGTTGTGAGTCATGATGGTCCACATGGTGGTAAAAATAGCTTTGATAAAGATGTATTTGATTATTTTATCTCTGATGAAGATATTCTTTGTTATACTTATCCAATTATTCCCAATCTCCTTTCCGATTTGAATATATGTGAAGATATTTCAAAGTTGAATGCTTGTGGCAATGAATCAATTGTGGAAAAAGTTGATATTTATTTGTTATCAATAAAACAGTTTCAGATTTAGGCATGGAAAATTTAGGCTCCAAGAGGATTAAGGAAGAAAGTATATCTAATAATCCTACTATTGATCATGTTGATGCTGAAGATGTTGTTGATTCTGTTGTTCTCAGTGTTAAGCCTAACATGAGGGATACATCTTCTAATTATACGTCTTCTTCTGAGCCCCCTTATATTGACTGATTTTTTCCATGCAAAAAAGAGAAAATGTGTTGGTTGTGATCGTGAGACAGAGATCGTGTTTTTTGCTGCTTTGGTATGATATAAGTTTCTTATGTAATGGTTTTTTTGGTATGGGTTGTTATGGTTTTGGTTGGAAGATAATATTTTTCTTATTTATCTTGTCGGACTTTTTTCTCTGGTTTTATGGGCAAATATTTGACTCAATTTTCATTCCTTATTTGGTTGCAGATCCACTGGGTGATTCTTTCTGATTTTATTCTTGTTGTGTCTATGGTATTCCTTTCTTTTGTGTATTGTATCTAGAGGTGTTATTGCTTTTAATTTTAGGGTAAGCTGCACATTGTTGTGCAAGTTGTTCTACTAAAGTTTTTGTGAAAGAGACAGACATCGAAACTTGTAGAAAAAATTACAAAAAAATATTATTAGAAAGTTTATTTGAGAAAGGGAAGATTGTCAGAGCGTTGTTCTACTATAAAAGAGTTCGTGTTAAACATTCTATTTATCAATAAAATACCATTGAGTGACTTATTCAATAAAGTTGTTGATTTTGCATTCTATTATGAAAATCTAATAAACATATCCATGACTATAGCCTGAATACTTTAACTTTATGTGGTGACATAAATAGGATTAAGTTAATAGTATATAGCCTAAATGGTCTAATAAGTATATGGATGAAATTGGGTATCTCATCCTGGTAACACTATTGGATGCGGCCCATTTTGTAGGTAGTATAAATGATGTGATCCACAGATCATTCATGTAGAGACATGTGAGTGGAGGCGTCCATACAATGAGTTTGCATATAGACTGGACCACAAAAATAGTCACTTTTCTTTATAACGACCGTTTATTGTTAAAACTGACTATTTCATTATTAAGTAACTTAGGTTAACTTGATCTTAATACTGAGCTAGTATGAACTCCTATTTGTTCGGGATTATCCTTTGATCTGCATGGGTGAGAATAGTCCAACAGCACTGCTCAATAAGCCTTTCAATTTGGGGATAAAACCGGATGAATAGTTGGGGTCATAGCCCTGTACGATAGAATTCACTTCTACCCGATTTAGGGTTAGCAGATCGATTGTTCTCTTAAGTATTGATTCTAGGTCTTGAACAATCGGGGCCCCACTTTCTCATGATAGAGAAAGGACTTGATTCATAGGAATTATGAATAAAAAATTATTCATTAGAGGGTCAGTAGGAATTTAAGGAACAAGATTTAGGGGTGAAATGGTGATCTTGACCCAGCTGTGATTACGAACAACCTGTGAAGGATCGACTTACTGATCATGGTTATATCAAGTGGATATAATATATCTACAGTGAGGGGATTTCAACTATGGGTTTTAGTGAAGTGACTCATTAGTTAACGAATGAGGGTTAATTCGGTATAATGAGTTTACCCAATTAATCTCGGATCGTTGGAGTCCATGATCTGTAGGTCGGCGAGGTCCCCCTACTAGCTCGTAAATGGATTAGCTTTAGAGCAGCATGATAAGTTAATTTGAAACGTTCAAATTAGAATTAAACGGAATAGGATAATTTATATTTAAATATATGAAGGTGGATTTGTGTAAAAATTAATTTAATATTTGATATTAAATTAATTAGAATTAATTGAATTATTTAAGTAATTATTTATTAATTTTATTAGAAAATTAATTTATGAAATTAATTTTATAAAATTAATAATATTTCAATTTTAAAATCAAATTGATTTTAAAATCTTTTGATGAAAAATTGAAAATTTGGAAAGTTTACACAAAATGGAAAAATGAGATTTTCCATTATCATCTTCAACTAGCTCACTCAAAATCCATTTTACTTTCGCTTCATTGATTCCAAGCATGCAGCCATCTTCTTTGCATGACAACCTACAATAAATAAAGAAGATTGGAGTGGAATTGAGACATGAATTCAAAGAGTTTTTTCAGAAAAATTCGAGTTGAAGAATTGTTCTTCAAGTAGTTTTGTAGCAGTGAGCTTTACTCCATATTTCTTGTTGTTCAAACTGTTCTCGAGTCCCACAACTAATTCTAAAGCTCCAAGAAGATACTGGAAAAGATCTTGAGGTAGTTCACAGCAAGTTTCGGAGAAGACAACAGCTGAGAATCAAGATCTTGAAGAGTTATACAAAGGTATGACTTCAAACTCTCTTATATTATATGAGCATGCTTTAGTTTCTGCCAAAATTAATGAATTAGAGTGCTTATTGATCCTTGTTACTTCCGCTGCATGCTGATTTACTCTTACAATTGATATCAGAGCATCATATAAGCATTCAATTTGGTTTAATTTTGGTGTGGTGGGTGTTTTTCATGAGTTATATGAAGCTGATGCACTGATATGGTTTTCTGAGATTTGGCATTTTATTTCTCTTTAATTTCTTGGTTAAATTTGTAATTGACTCTTGATTCATGAGCTTATATGTATTATCAAGAGTCTGAAATTTATTTGGAGTCATTAGAGTTGAAATTAAGATGTAATTGAAAAAACAAGTGAAGAAGGTTGAGCTGCAGATTCTAGTTTTTTAGCTTCTGCTCAAATACTGTAATTGAGGTTTAAATGCTAGACAATAGTCTAGCGAGGGGCGCTAAATGATGTGAAGAAAAGTCAGACGATCGTGTAGCTATGGGCACTAGTCATTGTAGTGTTGTGCGCTAGACGATCGTGTACCTGCGGGAGTTAAACGATGTGTAGAGGTACTATGCGATAGTGCTACATGATCATGTAGTTTTGCATGGGAGCTAGACGATGTGTTGAGATGTTATGAGATAGCACTACATGATCATGTAGTTTTATGTGCATACTAAATGATAAAGAAGAGGCGCTATGTGATGGCGCTAAACGATCGTGTAGCTTAACCCAGCACTAGACCATGGCGATATACGATAGTTGCAAGACGATAGCGATTGTGTAGCTCCACTCGGCACTAGACGATGGTGATACACGATAGTTGGAAGACACTACACGATCGTGTAGCTCTGTCGACACAAGATGATCGTGCTAGACGATAGACACTAGTGCTACATGATGAGCCTTATCGAGATTTTGAGCATGGACCGAGAGCAACCAGTTCGACCGATTTTCTTGAGGTCCTATCCGATTTAGCTTCAAAAGGTTTTTGACTGGTCCGGTTTAGACTTTGCTGGTTTGGTTCAGACTTTTCCAGATTGCCAACTCAACATGCCTACCTTTTTGGGGACTTGTCTGATCTGGGAGCTGGGAACTCAATCCACAATATGGAATTCACTTCTTTTCCGAAGCAGGGATAGGCAGAGAGATTATCCCTTAAGGGCTGATTCCGGGGCTTGAACATAGTAGCCACAGCTTCTCTTTGGAAGAGAAGACTCGGTCATAGTAAAACTATGACTTATGTTCATTAGAGGGATCAGTGGTACTTAAGGAGACAGATGTAACTACAGAGGCATAACAGTTATTGGCCCAGCTATGCTTATGAGTGTTTTGTGACGGGTTGTCGCACTGCTGATTGGTTAAGATGGACACATAATATATCTGTAGTGAGGAGAGTTCAGTTGTCGGTCTTTAGTGGAGTGCCTGGTAGTTAACAGATGGTGAATCCTGTGACTAAAGAGTTTAGTCAGCTATTCACGTACCGTTGGAACTTCGGATCTACAGGTCCATGAGGTCCCCTTGGAGCTTGGATTCATGATGAGGATCAGTTTTAGGTGTTGATTTGAAATGTTCAATTGACAAGAGGTATTTTGATTATATATGATATAATCAGTATGATGTATAAGATACATCTAGTGGAGGATTGATGTAAATGAGATTTACATTAAGTACCATGGAATAGAAAAAGAACTATGGTTTATATGTTTCATGAGATGAAATATTAAAACTATAGGTTATAAATATAGTAGGATAAATTTGTTATCATTTATATTTATAATAATATTAATTATTAGATAATTAATACTTTTTCTTTTAAATAACCAAAGTAGTGGGTGGTTATTGGATCATGGTAACCGTGAGTTTAAAAGAAAAGTGGTTTCCTCTTTTGAAAAAGAAGTTTTTACAAACATTTTGAAAAAGAATTTGAGTTTTCTTTTAGATGAAAAGAAACTCACGGAAGTCGTCAAACAAATACAGATTTACTAAACGACAACTGGGCGAGCTAAACAATCGTGCAGGTGGGAGCTAAACGATCGTGCGGTGTTTACTAAACGATCGCATAATTTTGCTAGTAGGCGACAAACCGAACTAAACGATAGAGCTAGACGATCGTATAGCTTTTGCTAGACGATCGCATAGTTTTATCTAAACGATTGGGTATCGACCTATACGATAGGTCTCCGACTTCTCCCACTTGCCCAGTCGTGTACGCGATTGTTGTTTCCTCCGTTCGTCTACCTCATACCAAATCCGAACAGAGCCCACTCTCTAGATTCTCACAATGAGAATACCACGGTCGCCTTGTTCGTGGTGTCAGACTCAACTCAACACCGTCAGGTTTTCTGGGGGCCGTTCGTGTCTTTGAGGACGAACGTGGTGTTCATTCGCTGTTGCGGAGGAGTTCGTGATCGAGGAGATCGTTGAGGACGTGCGCGAAGTGTTCGTGCGGTGTTGCAGTCGTGTAGATCGAGCGCTCGTGGTTGCGGTTGCACGATCAGAGTCACGCATCGGAGCGTGGAGACGTTCTACATATGTGCGTAGAGTTCTCTTTATGCATTTGTTGTTCATGCTGTAATTTCTGAAATTTTTTGTATAATCGTTTGTTTGAAGTCGACTATAAATAATTTATTGATTCATAATTGTAATTTGGAATAGTCTTGCTTCCGCTACTCACGGAAATCCTGATTCCAATTTCCTTCAATTATACATAAGATAACCAAGGAGCTTTATTTATTGGATATGAGTAAATGCCAGAATTAAATAACACTTATTTTATTCATTTAACAATGTGTATCTTTACAAAACAACGAGACTCCGGGAGACTTAGGACACCAATCCCAACAATCTCCCACTTGTCTTAATGACTCAGGAGACTAATGTACAATACAATATAAAAATGTATAATATACAATAAACTAGGGCATACCCCAGTATCATAGTTGCACAATATCCCTGATCAGGTGATATTTCTATTCGATGTGCTTACCCCGACAATGACTCCGAAGCTCCTTTGAATTTACCACAACCCCGCTGTTATCACAATATAGTGTGATAGGCAAATCCATATTTGGAACGACTTCCAAATCTGAAAGGAACTTCCTCAGCCAAACAACCTATTTAGCTGCTTCACAAGCGGCTACGTATTCAGCTTCCATAGTGGAGTCCGTGATGCATCCTTGCTTGATGCTTCACTAGAATACAACCCTTTCATTCAGAGTAAACACTAACCCTGATGTCGATTTGCGAGAATCTCGATCGGTCTGAAAGTCAGAGTCTGTGTATCCTATAAGGATCAGATCCTTATCTCCATACAAAGGATATCTATGGTATTAGAGATTCCCTAGTTTATTGTATTTTCCCTTTATGTTTCTCAACATTATGTTTTATATATTTATTCTCAGTGGAGTTTTAGTCAAAGTGGAAGATTGTTGGGAATGTCCTAGAACTCGCAGTTCGTGTTAAACATTCTATTTATCAATAAAATACTATTGAGTAACTTATTCAATAAAGTTGTTGATTTTGCATTCTATTATGAAAATCCAATAAACATATCCATGGCTATAGTCTGAATACTTTAACTTTATGTGGTGACATAAACAAGATCAAGTTAATAGTATATAGCCTAAATGGTCTAATAAGTATATGAATGAAATTAGGTATCTTATTCTGGTAACACTATTGGATGTGGCCCATTTTGTAGGTAGTACAAATGATGTGATCCACAAATCATTCATGTAGAGACATGTGAGTGGAGCATCCCATGCAATGAGTTTGCATATAGACTGGACCATGGAAATAGTCACTTTTCTTTATAACGATCGTTTACTGTTAAAACTGACTATTTCATTATTGAGTAACCTAGGTTAACTCGATCTTAATCCAGAGCTAGCTATGAACTCCTGTTTGTTCGATATTATCCTTTGATCTGCATGAGTGAGAGTAGTCAAACAGCACTACTCAATAAGTCTTCCATTTTGGAGATAAGACCAGATAAATAACTAGGGATATAGCCCTACAAGATGGAATTCACTCCTACCCGATTTAGGGTTAGCAGATAGGTTGTTCTCTTAAGTAATGATTCTAGGTCTTGAACAATCGAGGCCCCGTCTTCTCATGATAAAGAAATGACTTGATTCGTAGAATTATGAACAAAAAATTGTTCATTAGAGGGTAAGTAGGAAATTAAGGAACAATATGTATTCACAGGGGTAAAACGGTGATCATGACCCAGCTGTGATTACGAACAACTTGTGAAGGATCGACTTACTGATCATGGTTATATCAAGTGGACATAATATATCTACAGTGAGGGGAGTTCAACTATGAGCTTTAGTTGAGTGACCTATTAGTTAACGAATAGGGGCAAATTCGGTATAATAAGTTTAGCCAATTAATCTCGGATTGTTGAAGCCCATGATCTGTAGGTCCGCGAGGTCCCCCTACTAGTTCGTAAATGGATTAGCTTTAGAGTAGCATGATAAGTTAATTTGAAATGTTCAAATTAGAATTAAGCGGAATAGGAGAATTTATATTTAAATATGATTTAAATATATGAAGGTGGATTTGTGTAAAAATTAATTTAATATTTGATATTAAATTAATTAGAATTAATTGAATTATTTAAATAATTATTTATTAATTTTATTAGCATAAATTAATTTTATAAAATTAATAATATTTTTAATTTTAAAATCAAATTGATTTTGAAATCTTTTGATGAAAAAGTGAAAATTTGGAAAGTTTACACAAAATGGAAAAATGAGATTTTCTATTATCATCTTCAACTAGCTCACTCAAAACACATTTTACTTTTGCTTCATTAATTCCAAGCATGAGCTACATCTCATACAGACATCTTCTTTGTATGATAACCTGTAATAAATAAAGAAGATTGGAGTGGAATTGGGACATGCATTCAAAAAGTTTTTTCAGAAAAATTCAGGTTGAAGAATTGTTCTTCAAGTGGTTCTGTAGCAGTGAGCTTTACTCCATATTTCCTGTTGTTCAAACTGTTCTTAAGCCCCATAACTCATTCTAAAGCTCCAAGAGGATAGTGAGGAAGATCTTGAGGTAGTTCACAGCAAGTTTCGGAGAAGACAACAACTGAAAATCAAGATCTTGAAGAGTTCTACAAAGGTATGACTTCAAACCCTCTTATATTAGATGAGCATGCTTAGTTTCTGCCAAAATTAATGAATTAGAGTGTTTATTGATCCTTGTTACTTCCGCTGCATGCTGATTTACTCTTACGGTTATTAGACTCTCTAGAGGTGTTCGTAAGTATTAGTTTAAGAATGGGTAGCTCGTCATTGTCGATCTTAATGTTACTTATGTTAGTGGTAATTTGTTTCAATGACATCTTTTGCCTATCATTGTCCAAGGCATTCTTTTATTGGTTGATGAGGATATTTTTCCTACTGATGATATTGATGTCTTGGATAGTGCTCTCCCTATTTCTCCTTATGTTGGAAACTTCATTAAGCAGAGCTAGTTGCTGAT
The DNA here is from genome assembly GCF_027475165.1 of Benincasa hispida. Lineage (NCBI taxonomy): Eukaryota > Viridiplantae > Streptophyta > Magnoliopsida > Cucurbitales > Cucurbitaceae > Benincasa > Benincasa hispida. The sequence continues at coordinate 49,327,909 of NC_143484.1, read as the reverse complement.
GGCTCTGAACGTGTGTTAGATGATACACAGTCTGATGGCTATATTGATAGCTCTGCTGATGGGTCAGAGGTTTTGTGCATTTAGGTTACTCTTCTTATTGTTGGTTGGTTGCTTATTTTTAATGTCTTGGTTTTCGTTAGTTTTGGTTGCTTTTTTAAACCAAACAAAAGGGGGAGAAGAAGTTGTGATGGTTATTTTGATTTGTTTTGTGGATTGATAGTTGTTTTAGTCTGGTTGGTTTGCTTCCATTGTCATACCTTTCTGATTGGTATGTTTTGCCTCAAAAAATAGCCAAAAGGGGAGCTTATTACTGCAGTGTGATTGGCTAAATTTATTAAAGGACTACAGGTTTATTGGTTTTATTACATGCAGAACTTGAACAACATGTTGTGCATAAAGACATTGCCAGAAATATTGTTACATGCTTGGCAGCAGATTTTACAAAATATCTTTTCTATATCTGTCTGCGTGATTTGCAGATTTCCGTATTTGCCTTCCTTATTTTCCTGTATAGAATATTTATTCACTCAAGAAATATATTCTCATAGCTAGTTTTATTTATATTGTACTCTTATTCATTTTTAGGGTTAGTCGCCTTATTAGAAAAGTGTGTATTGAGAGTTTTGAGCTTAAGGTTTGTCTAAGTCTTAACCTCTATATATTGTTATTGAAAATATTTGTATTTGTCATTGAGATTTTTGTTTTGGCAGCCATTGTAGAACTCGGGAGGAGTTTGATTTGATATTATATTTAGAAGCAGCCTAAGTACGTTGAAGATGATGAAAACTCATATTTAGGGGAGCCTAAAAATGATGAATGTGAGAGGATCTCACTCTTAAGGGGAGTCTAAGTATGTTGTATTGAGGGGATCTCATATAAAACTTGAAGAAGCATTATTGTGGAAGTGGGGGAGCCCAAACTTAGGGGGAGTCTAAGGTTAAACTGAAAATGAAGTTAAATGTGAGTCACTGAAGATAGAGTCTATCAGATAAGTACTTTCGTTATAGTTATTAAACTCTTTATAGTGAAGTTTCATTCCACTGGGTAGACTATCCCTAAACGTAGGTGTTTTTCACTAAACTGGGTGACCAATCTCTGTGTTGTTATTTTTCTGTTTGCTTTCATGTTGCCCAATTGTCATACATATTGTTTGTGATGCTTGACATTATATTTTGTATTAGATCTACCTAATTTTTTAGTAAAAAATGATGATGAAATAAGCTTCGTTTTCAAAAAATGGTTACCAAATGGGTCCTTAGCTAACTGAAATAAATTAAAATTTTCCAACGTCCCATCCAACTTTTATGGGACAAAATTGTTTTCGTGGAATTATTAGTATATAATGTATGTTAGTGTACTGTGCTCATTAGTACATAACTGTCTTTCCAAATACAGATCTCTCCCTACATTAAGAATTACAACACTGATAAAGATGGATTTGTGATATCATTTTGGTTAAAATTACCATGGGGAGTCTTCTACTTTTGATTTAATTCTACTTTAGTCTCTTACTTTTAATGTTAAAATCTAGTCCCTATAATTTTAATACATCTTAAATCAATTCAATAATAATAACAATTTTCATGAAAGAAAATACTATGTAAATATATTTTCAATATTAATAGTGTAAAGTCTGATAGATATAATACTCTTAAAAAAAATTAATAATATTGAATTATTTTAAAGATTGGTTGAAAGTAAATAAACTTAATTTAGACATTTAAAAGTATACGATTAAAATTAGATATTAAAACAATATTTTAACTTATTATTTTTCATTCTAGTATTTCAATCCCCTTCCATGCATATCTCTATGAAAAATATCTCTGTATTAACTATTAAGAATGACGACAGTGTAAGAAGGATTTGTGACAATATTCTATATTTTTGTTTAGTAATTAAAAATTAAAAGATATTTTAAATGCAATAAATAAGTTATATATATATACATATACTTCTAGCCTAAATTTTTATTTCACATTTTGATGCAACAGATTCAGTATTTAGGCCAAATCCATAGCGGAAAATTTATCTCTAATTGAGAGAAGACTCTAATAATGTTTTATATTGAAATGGATGATCAAAATAATCAACTAACTATTTATAGCCTATTGCAATCTTAAATTAGCTATTTATAACCTTACAAGAAAATAACATAATCAACTAACTAATTCTAAAATACTAATTAAACATTAATTAATCTAAATTAAGAACTAAACTAAATATTAACTAAATCATATTAATTATCCTATAATTCTCCACATCACATTTATATGTATTAAGTCATCACAAAGTCAGTGGTTCGAATTCCCCGACCTTTGTTATATTAAAGAAAACTAAATTCAACGTTAATAACTCTTTTTATAATTTCCCCTTTAAAAATCGAAAAAAAATAGGGTGGAAAGTGACAACAATGAGTTTAAAAAGTATGTTTAAATTTTTAAATCTCATTTTCTAACCTCCTTTTTGCTTCTCTCTCAAATCAACCTAAACAAATTTAAAACTAATCCTAATAACTTATATGTCGAACTCCGGTGACCGTCCTAGAATGTTCATGGACTAAACTCGGGGTTTATTACTTTATTTTTTCTTAAACTAAAAAGGAGAATGAAAAATGGGATGTTTTGGATTTGAATTTGGCAGTGGCGGAGCCAATGTTGTGGAAGAACAAGAGAAAATCGGCGGTGATGGCGGCCGGAATAAGCGGCATTTTGTTACTCTTGTTTGCCATCTTCTCATCATCCTCATGCTTCTTCTCTTCTTTTAGAAGAAATTAGCATTTTTCCCCAACTTTTGGTAATTAACATTATATTTCCTATTTTTATTCCTTTCTAACTTCTCATGTTAGTTCTCATTTCCTATGTATTGATTCGACTTTGTTTTCTTTGTTTGTTTTTCTTTAAAAAAAAACACCTTTACTCTTTCAAAAGTTGAAAATTGATCTTTAACCTTTCGCAAACGTGAAAATTTATGAAAATAATTGAGATCTAAAATGGTGTGTGAATAGTGACTTGGAACCAAAATTGGCATTTGGCATTGTCATGTTGTTTCAAGCCTCTACCTCACATCTTAACATATTTCTATCGTAAATGTAATTACGAAATGCTTATAAAAGATTAAAATATTTTTAAAAATGATGGATGTAATATTGAAACAAATGACAAGGGTTAAAAAAATATTTTATATAATTTACTAGGGATGAAAGTCCGTTTGATAAAAGTTTATTTTTAACTGATATATATAACTTCAATTTGGTTTGGCTTTGGTTGGTTTTTTCAATGAAAAATCGATCCAAACTAATAATTTTTTGTTTTCTCCAAATATAAACTAATATGTCTAATTTAATGCTAAAAGCGCAAATCAAACCCATGGATCGACTTGGTAATTCAGTTTGATTTTTTAACTTTTCGATTTTTGGTTGCACTCCTATAATTTAATGTGTTAATTTGAAACCAAGATAACATATTGTTTAGTTACATTATTATTTTAATGGTAGGAGTCCACCCAATGTCCAAGATTTAGAAATCTGAGTCCATTTTCTGGTTGCTCCACAACTTCTTTGAAATTTCCAGTGGCCATGACTTTAAGCTCTTTGCAATGGTACCCTTCACTCTATTCTCATCTTTTCCATTAAGTCCAAAAAAAAAAAAAAAAACTCTTCTATATGGCCATCAATTTTCAATGTATGTTTGCTTTTTTCACAAAATTATTTGGCCACAATGTGATTGACAATTTTGAACGGTTGATACAATCATATTACCGAAACTAGTTAGAAAAATAAAGAGACGGAAACGGTATCGTTTACCTCTTCGTTGTGTACGATTGAGTCGGGTGGTTAAACAATGTAAGACAAACCTTATCGTTTACCTTGTCGTAATATACGATGGAGTCTCGGAGACTATACGATAGTGAAGTGTGATATCGTTTAACTTATCGTTGTATACGATAGGATGCAGTCGCTACACGATAGGAGCTATCGTTTACCTTTTCTTGTGTACGAAGGATTTGAGCGCTACACAATAGGAGCTATCGTTTACCTTTTCTTATGTATGAAGGATTTGAGTGCTACACGATGGAGGCTGTCATCTACACTTTCGTTGTACACTATGGACACTAAGCGCTAAATGATGAATGATATATTCAATCGTTTAGCTGATCGTTGTACACGATGAAGCCAAATTACTAAACGATAGACAGAGAGATTTTTAACTTTGCCTCTTTGTATTCTTCACTTCTATTGGAAAGGAGCAGCATACCCGATTTATACACTGTTCCCTATTTTAGGGATTCAAAAAATCAAAAAATTATATACTAAACAACTAATGAAATGAGGACACATGGTCCACTACATGAGGAAAGAATATTTGTTTGTTGTCACCAATCCTAACAAAAATTTGGAGCACTAAAAGGAATAATTCTTCATGATTCTCTATAGTGACATGGCAACCTTTAGCTGATGTGTCTCCTTGACTCCTCCTTGGTCGCTAACGTTGCATTTTCTCTAACATCCCCCAACTTATGGGGCGTTCAACTATCCCAAGTTTGGACCATAAGTTGAAGAATTGAGAGTATGTCAATGGTTTTGTGAGGCAGTCAGCTAGCTGATCCGATGAAAGAACAGACCGGATTTTAAGTTTCCCTTTAAGGACTAGATATCTGACAAAGTGAACATCGATTGTAATGTGTTTAGTGCAAGCATGGAAGACCGAATTGTTGGCTAAGGCCCCTGAACTCACATTGTCACACCAAATTATTGGTTTGGCTGAATGGGACTGCTGGATTTCACTTAGTAGTTGTGAAGCCAAACAATTTCTGAAGCCGTGTGGGCAAGGGCTCGATACTCTAACTCAGTACTTGATCGAGCTACTAGCTTTCTATCATCAATGTTTGTTGCCCAATCTGCATCTAAATAAGCTGATACTTCCATTGAATGACTTGGTTGAAACAGTAGGCCATAGTTCTTGGTGCCACTAATATATCAAAGAACCCTCTTTGTTGCTTGCCAGTAAGCATCTGTGGGAGCTTTGAGAAATTGACTGAAATGATTCACCATATAAGTGATGTCCGGATGGGTGTTAGTTAGGTACTGTAGTGCTCCAATTGTGTTTCTATACAAAAATGGGTCAGTAAGAGGAACTCCATCATTGATAGATATATGTTTACCTAAGTTGCTAGGTGAGGCTGCAGGTTTCAGATCTGAAAAGCCAATCTTTTATAACAGATCATCAACATATTTCGGCTGATTCAATATAAACCCATGCTCTAGATATTGAACTTGGATACCTAAGAAGTAATTAAGCTTTCCTAGGTCTTTGAGAGCAAACATGTTATCCAAAGTAGCCACTAATTGAGAGATCAAGTGGTTGTTGTTTCCTGTAATATTACATTATCCACATAGACAAGGAGTAATATAGTTGAACCTTTTGAGTTAAGTCTAAACAATGATGTATCTGTCTTCGAGTTGGTGAATCCCCAGCTAATTAGAGTAGTGGTAAGTAGATCATGAAGGAACTCTTATTAAAGAGTACATACGAGCAGAAGTGGATCTTTCCAATTCATTGTGACAAAATTACTGCATATACATTCAAACATACTTTCATAATGGTAAAGGGATCAAGAAATCATACCAAATGAAGATTTCTCGAGTCTGAAGCCCAACCGTCTACCTCGAATAGTCACCACTCGAATAGAAGGAATCGGAGAAGACAACACCACTTAGAGCCCTCGGTATTCTTAGAGTGAGAATCCAAAGTGTGGGCTTTGTTCAGATTTGGTAGAGGGAAGGAGGAAGAGCGACCGTATACAATGATCAAATAAGTGGGAAATGCGGTTGTCTATCACATAGACAATATGCTTGATCGTTTAGGTAAAGTGTACGATCGTGTAGTAAAAGTAAGCGATCGTCTATACGATTGCATAGGAAAAGGGTGAGTGATCGTCCAAAATGATCGCGTAGGAAAAACTAAGTGATCGTTTGTACGATCATTTAGTAAATATCGGGAGCTAAACGATCGCTTAGTAAAAAGGTAAACGATCGTTTAGATAATAGTGCGCGATGGTGTAATTGGTATGCGATCGCTTAGCAATATCGTATATGTAAGCGATCGTGCAGTCCTATTGTATAGGCACTGATTTTCTACGATAACACTATCTTTTTCACAATACTCGCGCATACCGAGATCAACATGCTGTCTGCTATTTATAATGCACTCATCCGTCATTTTAAACGAAGAGGTGCCTTCCCATTTCCTTTATAATCGTCCAATTAATGTGATCTTATCACATTCATAACTTATAAATTAATATCAAATATTGATTATAATATTTTTTTCATCTACTATATATAAATCAAATTTATATCCAATTTCCTCTAAATTAATGTATCTCATACATATTAATTATATCATATTTAATTAACTCGTTCAATTATATCATATATAATCAAACTTTCTCTTGTCAATTTGAACATTTCAAATTGACCGAAAAACTGACTTTGAACTTGTATCCAAGCTACCAAGGGAACTTTATGGACCTATAGCTCGAAGCTCCAACAGTACGTGAATAGCTGACTAAACTCTTTAGTCACGATATCCACTATCCGTTAACTGTGAGACATTCTACTAAAGACCGACAGTTGAACTCTTCTTGCCATAGATATATTTCTATGTCCATTGGATATAACCAATCATCAGTATGATGACCCTTCACAGATGCTCGTAATTACAACAGGCCAATTTATTGTTTTACCCCTGGAATTACATCTTCCTCCTTAAGTACCATTGATACCTCTAATGAATAATACAACATAGTATTACTATGTGTGAACACCTCTCGGGCCATGAGAAGGTGCGTGGCGCCACATCTTTCAAGTCTTGAAATCAGCCCTTAAAGGAGCTATCTATTTACTTGCCCCTGTCTCAGGGAATGAGTGAATTTCATCTTGTGTAGCTGAGTTCCCAGCTCCCAAATCAGAAGAATCCCCAAAATGGTAGGTTTTAGTCGGCGTTCTGGCCACTTGCACCCATGCAAATCAAAGGACCACCCTCAATGACAGAAGTTTCCAACTCACTCAAGATTAAGGTCATGTTACCTATGGTCATCCTAGTGAAGTGAAGTCTCGGTTATGAACGGTGTTACGTAACGAGACGTTAACACTTCGTGGTCAGGTCTTATACAAACTCTTTGTATAGGATGCTCCCGCTTGCATGTCCCCTACACGAATGATCAATATTAGATCATTTGTGACAAGTCACAACACCTGTGACCATTCCACAAAGCGGGTCGCATCCGTAGCGTTACCAAGATAAGGTTTTCCTCCTATATCCATATACTACAGACCATTTTGGTTATCACTCAAGACATGATCCACTTGTATATCACCATATACATGCTTAAGTTACATACAGATAACTAAGGATTTTAAGTTTATTGGTTTGTGATAAAATGAAAAACATCTAAATGTGCAAAGTCAAGTAGTGAAGTAAATATCATTTATATTATACATCACAAGTGTTCGTACAAAGTTGTTTACAAATTACTGGACACGAGATTTTAGGGCACAAACTCCAACAATCTCCCACTTGTCCTAAAGAGAAATGGGGAGTACAAGTAAACAGGCACAAAATAATAAACTAGGGCATAAAAACCCAGTGCAACAAAATCTCCCACTTGCCCTAGTCCAGCCGAGGCGGTCCTGTAGACCCATGCTCTGAAGTTGACCCTCAAACACTGTAGCCGTGAGAGCCTTCGTAAATAGATCAGCAACGTTTTCCTCTGAGGAAATCTTCGTGACGATCACGTCTCCTCAATGCACTATCTCGCGGATCAGATGATACTTCCGCTCTATGTGTTTGTCGCGCCTATGACTCCTGGGCTCCTTGGAGTTCGCCACAATACCACTATTGTCACAATAGGGGGTGATGCACCTAGATATATCCGGAACAACTTCTAGCTCTGTCAAGAAATTTCTGAGCCAGATGACCTCTTTAACAGCTTCACAAGCCGCTACGTACTCGGCCTCCATCGTAGAGTTGGCGATGCACCCCTGCTTAGTGCTCCGCCACACTACAACTCCTCCATTAAGAGTAAATATTGACCTTGAAATGGACTTTCGAAAGTCCTTATCAGTCTGAAAGTCAGAATCCGTGTATCAAGTAAGGATCAAATCCCGAGACCCATACACGAGCATGTAGTCCCTCGTTCTCCGAAGATACTTGAGGATATCCTTAACTACGGTCCAATGACCCTGGCCTGGGTTAGACTGATACCTATTAACTATTCCCACAACATAGTAGATGTCTAGCCTAGTACAAAACATCGTATACATTAAACTGCCAAAGACAAATGCATATGAGACTCGTCTCATGTCCTCAACCTCTTGAAGCATCTTAGGACACATGTCCTTAAACAAAGTAACTCCATGCATGAATGGTAATAGGCCCTTTTTTGGAGTTCTGCATCGAGTACTTGAGCAAGATTTTGTCAATATTCGATGTCTGAGACAGTGCTAGCACTTTGTTTTTACGATCTTGAAAGATCTGTATATCCAGAATAAACTGAGCCTCTCCCAAATCTTTCATTTGGAATTGGGTCGCTAGCCAGTTCTTAACTGTAGTCAGTAGACCTATATCATTCCCAATGAGTAGTATATCATCTAAATACAATACTAAGAAAGCTACTGAGCAGTTGATTATTTTCTTGTAAACACAAGATTCATCAACGTTTTGGTCAAAGCCATACGATTTGATCGCAGAATCAAATCGAATATTCCAAGATCGAGAAGCCTGCTTCAGCCCATAAATGAACCGATTCAGTTTGCAAACTTTTTGCTCTTGACCTTGGGCAATGAATCTTTCGGGTTGCACCATGTAAATGGTCTCCTCAAGATTGTCATTCAGAAAAGTCGTCTTAACGTCCATTTGCCAAATCGCATAATCATAATAAGCTGCAACGGACAGGAGGATGGGGATCGACTTTAACATGCCAACAGGTGAGAAAGTCTTCTCATAGTCGACTCCCTCCACCTGGGTATAACCCTTTGCCACAAGTCGAGCCTTGAAGATTTGCACATTCCCATCAACAACCCGTTTGCGTTTGTAGATCCATTTACAACCTATAGGTCTTACCCCATCAGGTTGATCTACAAGATCCTATACCGAGTTGAAGTACATCGACTCCATCTCGAGATTCATGGCTTTGACCCATTTATCCCGGTCAACATCCTTCATTGCCATTTTATAGGACAACGGATCCTCAACGTCGCCATTTGTCACCATAGTTAGGATTTTCGTGAAACCCAGATAGCGATCAGGCGGGTTCGTAACCCTCCCACTGCGTCGAGATTCCCTCAACTCTTGAGATGGAACTGACCTATCAGACGAACTATCATCAACATTTCTGATTGATGAATCAGGTCCTTCAACAACTCTTGTTGAAGTTTCAGTAGTTTCTTTGGAAAGCTCACTTAACACGACTGTATTATGTGGACTATGCTCCCTAATATGATCCTCCTCCAGAAAAGTAGCTTTCGTGGAAACAAACACCTTGTTGTCAGACAGATCATAAAAGTAACCTTCTCGTGTACCTTTAGGGTAGCCTACAAAGAGGCACAACCTTGATCGTGATTCCAACTTCTTGGGATTTGCCTTAAGCACATGTGCTAGGCAACCTCATATGCGAAAGTGACGTAAACTAGCTTTACGCCTGTTCCACAACTTCAGAGGTGTTCTTGCAACACTTTTAGAAGGAACACAGTTGAGAATGTACACCACAGTCTGCACTGCAAAACCCCAAAACAAGTCTAGTAAGGAAGCATAACTCATCATTGAACGAACCATGTCCAACAAGGTTCTGTTTCTTCTCTCTGCTACACCATTTTGCTGAGGTGTACCTAGTGCCGAGAGTTGCGAAATGATTTCATGTTCTAATAAATAGTCCTGGAACTCAGAATCCAAAAACTCTCCACCTTGATCTTATCGAAGTTTTTTTATTCGTCTATCCAAAGCATTTTCAACTTCGGCCTTAAACAATTTGAACTTTTCAAAACATTCAGACTTTTGTTGCATCAGATAGACATACTCATATCTCGATTAATCATCAGTAAAACTGATAAAGTACTCGTAGCCTCTCGAGCTCGCACATTCATAGGACCACAAAGGTCAGAATGTACTAATTCAAGAGGCTCTTTGGCTCGATAACCTTTTCCAGTAAAAGGTCTTTTAGTCATCTTACCTTCAAGGCAAGATTCGCACACTGGTAAAGAATTTTCCTCTAACTCACTTAGAAGGCCATTCTTCACCAATCTCTCAATCCTATTGAGATTGATGTGCCCTAATCTAAGGTGCCAAAGTTGGGCATTTTATTTTGGAGAAACTCGTTGACATTTAGATTGAGTTACGGCAGATTTAAACATCTCAATGTTATGGAGGGAACTTAAGGCTAAAGGTCTTAGCACATACAAGTTATTTTCCAGTTTAGCTGTACAAATTTCAACACCATCCTTACGAGTAAACGTTTTATTCAATTTAAAAGAAATAGTGTAATTGTATTGTAACAGACACTTTACAGAAATAAAGTTCCTTTTTAGTTCAGGAACTACAAAGACATCTTTTAATATAAGAAACCTATGTTGTAAAGAAAACTGGATGTCTCCCACTGCCAGAGCTAAGACGACATACCCGATGCCTACTCGTATCATCATCTCACCAGCCCCCAACTGTCACTAGGATCTAATTCTCTGAAAATAAGAACGTACATGATTAGTGGCGCTCGAATCTAATATCCAAGTAGAATCATCATTCTCTACTAAACAAGTTTCTAATACAAGCAAATCATATTTACCTCTGTCCGCCTTGGCCTTAGCCATGGCCGCCTTCTTTTCCTTCAGATAACGAGGACAATTCCTCCTCTAGTGTTCATCTTGGTTACAGTGGAAACATTTTCTTTTTCAACCGGCGGTAGACGTTTCTTCTGGGCGACAGGTGGCAGGTTAGTAGGCGCATTCCCTTTCCCTTTACCACCCTTATTCTTCTTCCCTTTTCCAGAGTTAGAAGTTAAAGGTGCAAACTTTGTTCCTGAGGTCGAACCTCGATAGAATCTTTTTGAGGACGAGACAACATTTGCCTCACCTCCCTTTTTCTCTTTACTCTTCAACAAGGATTGGTAAGTCTGCAACTCGTTGAGGAGAGTGGTAAGGGAGTATTCCACTTTGTTAAGAATTGTATTGCTAACAAAGTGAAGGAAGCTCTCCGGCAATGAATGAAGGATAATGCTAACCTGACTACCCTTATCGATCTTAGACCCATTCATCTCTGCCACATTAAAGTGGATCATCATATTCAGCATGTGTTCACGAACAGAGATGCCTTCCTCCATTTTGGAGCTGAATATGTGTTTCAGAGCCTCATCTTTGAGCTGTCCAGATGGTTGTCCGAACATTTCCCACAGGGATTCCATGATCTCACGAGCTAAGACCTTAGACTCGTGTTTCTTGGCCAAAACGTCACTAAGACTGGCCAAAATATAGGCTCGAGCCTTCTCATTTGCTCATATCCAACACTCGTACGTTGTCCAAACATTTCGAGTAGCGTCTTGAGATGGAATAGGAGGACATTCCTCCGTAAGGACAAACTTCAGATCCTCGATGATTGATATCTGGTATGAAGGTGTTTGATGGTGAGGGACTGTTATAAGGGTTTGAGACAGATTGTGGTGAATGAATGGAAACATTGTGCAATAGTGGAGTTATGTTGGGAGAGAGAACTTGAAGGCCACTGTTCACTGTATTTTTGTGTGTTGAAGGACCAAACACCTGAAAGCCATAGGAAAAAGGAAAAATAGATTCATTAAAGATAACATTCCTGGAGATGAATACTTTACCATCTTTATTGAGACATCGATTTCCCTTGTGAACCCATGCTTGGACCCAAGTAAACACATTTATCAGAGTGAGACTAAAACTTGTTCGGCTAGTATGCTCGAAGACATGGAAAATAGGTACAACCAAACACTCTTAGTTTTGTAACATCGAGTAGTTTATCATACATCAATTGTATAGGTGACTGGTTCTTTAGTACCAGCGTGGGAAGACCATTTATCAGATGACAAGCATTGAGAAAAGCATCCCACCAAAACTGAAGAGGAATTGATGCTTGTGCTAGTAAAGTTAGTCTCATCTCTCCTAGGTGTCTATGTTGAAATTTGATCTCCATATATATGAAAAAAGAAAGTCGTTTTCTTTATTCCTGTATATCAGGATACACTATGGGTAGATACAGAACCAGTCAAAGTCATAGACTTATCATGCCTAAATGATGTTTGCTCCTTATGATGCAGCGGAACCATGGCAATTAGGATCTCAAGACGCAGGATAGATGTTTACAAGGATTGTGAAATCTAATAAAGTCCCTCGCCACAACAACGAGGGCAACCCGTACGTGCTTTTTCCTTTCATTTAGCGAGATAGCTTTTCTTTCAGCTCTTCCATTTTGTTGAGATGTATAGGGACAAGAAAACTGAGAGGCAATTCCTTGTGAGTTACATAACTGATGCAACTTGATATATTCACCACCATTATCTGACTGCAGTGCTTTTATGTTTGTTTTAAATTGTGTTTGAACAACTTGTAGGAAATGTTTGAAGGCCTATAGTGTATCTGACTTTTGTTTAAGATGATAGACCCAGAGATATCTACTATAATCATCAATAAACGATATGTAATATCTATATCCTTCAGTGGAGTTTGTAGAGGTTGGACCCCATATATCTAAGTGTATTAAATCAAATTTGTGTTGTGCACGAGTCAAAAAATTAGGGAAGGGTAGGGAATGGCCTTTACCAAGACAGCAAGGTTCACAGAACTTAATCCCTTTACTCAACTTAGTAGGAAGATTACAAGTTTTTAATATATTCACCAAAATTGAAAGAGAAGGATGACCCAGTCTCCTATGCCACAACCCTTTTGATTCTACTAGATTTGCTCCACTTTTGGACAGAACAAAAGCTGTAGAATTGTTATTTTTGTTCATTGGGTTGAGAAAACAACTTGCCTCTTTAATATTTACATCAACCGGAATCACCTCTGCTTCATTCAACTGATATAGTCCGTCTTTAAAAGTTCCTTTCACCAGTACTTGTCTCGAATATTTGTCCTTAACAACACAACGATCATTATAGAACTCAACAAAAACATCATTATCTTGAACTAGTTTTGATATGCTAACCAGATTCTTCGCAATATTTGGTACACACAATATGTTTTTCAGATTCAGATTGCAACTAGAGGAACTTAAACATGCATTTCCTATTAAGGATATATCTAACTGTTGTCCATTCCCTACTATAATTTTTTCGTTACCTGTGTACTCAGAGGGATTTGCTATATTGTTGGGATTTGCTATCACATGGTTGGTTGCTCCACTATCTACATACCAATTAAAGTCCCCTTCTTATTCGGTTTGAATAAAAGGATTCAAGTTCTGTAAGGTGACAAAGGCGAGGGATTTGCCCCATGGTTCCTTTGATTCTGAGTGTTTCCTTTACCACTATTTTGATTTGGGACAAACTTTCGGTTGTACCTCTGGTAGCACACATCTGCAGCATGTCCATACTTGGAGCAAACCTGACATATAGGCTTATTTCCTCTGACTCAACCTCTTCCTCTGTTTCCTCCACTATTGTTGTTTCCTCTAGATCCATTAAATTTTTGCTTGTTACCTCTTTGTGTGTTGCTTTGTCCAGGGGCCTTGTATGAAGAGTTGTTTCGATTATAAGCAACATTGGCTGAGGCATTGTGAGCAAACATTGTAGTGGCTTTTAAAGTGTTTTGATGTTCCAACCTCTTCTCGAATGATAGTAGTTCAGATTGCATATCTAACCAAGATATCTCTGGCTTGCTCTTAATAACGACCACCACTGGATTGTACTCCTCATCCAGTCCAAGAAGTACCTGAGACACTAGGTTACGTGTAGATATTGGGCCACCAGCTTGAGCCAGATTATCAGAGTGAAGCTTCATAAGGTTCAAATATTCAGATATCGACATATTACCTTTGCGTGTCTGTTGGAAAACTTGGCGAAGATAGTCTTCTTCTGCCCTTGACTGAGCTCCAAAAACGAGTGTATGGCATCCCATAGACTCTTAGCACTCTCGTACACCATTAGTTGTACAGCAACTTCAAGAGTCATTGAGTTGTATAACCACCCTAACAAGAGTTGATCTGTTGTAACCCAAGCTTCATATAGTGGGTTCAGGGACTTCACGTATGTGGAGCTCGAAGCTCCTTCACACATCTCTTTCAAACATTCAACTGGTTGCTCCACAACTTCTTTGAAATTTTCAATGGCCATGACTTTAAGTTTTTGCAATGGTACCCTCACTCTATTCTCAGCTTTTCCATTAAGTCCTTAAAAAAAACTCTTCTATTTGGCCATCAATTTTCAATATATGTTTGCTTTTTTCACAAAATTATTTGGCTACAATGTGATTAAGTTTTGAATGGTTGATACGATCATATTACCGAAACTAGTTAGAAAAATAAAGAGATGGAAACGGTATTGTTTACCTTTTCGTTGTGTATGATTGAGTCGGGTGGTTAAACGATTACCTTTTCGTACTACACGATGGAGCCTCGGAGACTATGCAATAGTGAAGTGTGATATCGTTTAGCTTATCATTGTATACGATAGGATGTGGGCGCTACACGATAAGAACTATCGTTTACCTTTTCTTGTATACGATAGGATTTGAGAGCTACACGATGGAGGCTATCGTCTACCATTTCGTTGTACACAATGGACACTAAGCGCTAAACGATGAATGATATATTCAATCGTTTAGTTTATCGTTGTACACGATGAAGTCAAATTACTAAACGATAGACAGAGAGATTTTTAACTTTGCCTCTTCGTATTCTTCACTTCTATTGGAAAGGAGTAGTATGCCCGATTTATACACTGTTTCCTATTTTAGGGATTCAAAGAATTAAAAAATTATATACTAAACAACTAATGAAATGAGGACACATGATCCAATATATGAGGAAAGAATATTTGTTTGTTATCACCAATCCTAACAGAAATGTGGAGCACTAAAAGGAATAATTCTTCATGACTCTCCACGGTGACACGACAACCTTCAGCTGATGTGTCTCCTTGACTCCTCCTTAGTCGTTGATGTGGCATTTTATCTCATAAAACTGACATTTTTTTTTTTTTTTTAATATGTTGAACAAAATGGAATGGATCAGTGTTTTGTGAGCTTACTAGTAGTTCCTGCTGTGTATGACAAGTACGAGGAGGAATTCGACCAGGTTGCCTCCAACATCAAATCTAATATGGACTACTAATTCCACATTATTGACTCCAATTTTCTCAGCAAAATTCCAAGGTGGCACCAAATCAAGCAATTTTTATTTCTTAATATTAATCATATATAAAATAATAACTACATATTATATATAGATTTTGTTATTTTTTCATTCCTAATTGTGGAAAGTTTTTTTTTTCTATATAAATTTATTGGGACACTTTAATTTCGATATACACACCATTATTCTTTACAAAATTAATGATTCAATATTCTATCTAATAAATTATAATTGTTTTCACTCTATATCATTTAAAATCAACCCAAAATAATCGATTCTCATCCCACAAATATTGTAAAAAAAAATTAAATAAAGATGAGAACATTGTGAAGAAAAACCATTAATATTAATTAAAAGTTTATTTCCTTTCAACACGATGACAAATCATGGACAAAAGGCCAAACAATTATATTATATTTGTAGTTTAGAAACAAACGTGTTTATCTTTCTATTTTAAAAGTGAATTTAAAATTGGAAATCGTTTCCAATTAGGGGCTTATCCATTACTAATAACACTATTTAAAATTGGAACAAGCGTCCTAATTTCTACTTTGATTTGAAAAAGTTAAGCAATTAAAATAATATTTTGAACTACTTTTAAATATGGACAAATAAAAAATAGTTCATTTAAAATAATATTTTGAACTAAACAGTGACATTTTACTATATTTATAAATATTTTCCGTAATTCATTTAAAACAATTTTTTTAATATTTTCATGTGGTGAATAGAAAATTTATATATGTTTATAAATATTTTCAGCCATTTATTTAAAATGGTAACGTTTTACTATATTTATAAATATTAGGCATAATAATATCTTCAGCTTTATCTTTTGACTTGAACGTCAATGTCTGCGATTTGGAGTGTATTACTACTGTTAATTGCTAAAGTAAGTTTTTTTTTTTGGGGTTAAAATTAGCAAGTAAATGTAGCAACATAGGGTAAATATTACAATAAGTTTTTACTTAATTAGTTTTTTTTCTGACACGGAAGAATCGAATTTTTTATTTCGAAGTTAATAATATAAATATTTAGTTTGAGATACGAGCGTTTATGGTTGAATTTAATAAAATAAAATTTTTATATTGTGAAAATTGATACGGTTTACAAAAATCACATGTAAAAGTTGATTTTTCATTTTTGTATCATCACTCAAGAGCTGGAAGATATTTCAATTCAAGCAAGAGAATAATTCAAACAGAATTATTTATAAAGCTAGAAAGTAAGAAAAAAAAAGAATATATTTTAAATCCACTTCTTTTTATAGATAGGATTGTTATTCTGTAATTAGTTTGAGAATAATGGGGCACACAATTACCCTAGGCACCAGCAATTGACCCAATTGCTTTTTCTTTTTCTTTTTCTTTTTCTTTTTCTTTTTCTTTTTCTTTTTCTTTTTCTTTTCAAATGATGTTTATATTGATATTGGCCCACAAAAATAGAAAAATTTTGGTGTTTCTTTAGATTCACCCATCTTAGTACATCCTAAATATAAATTTTTTCATTTTTTTTTTATGTATGATAAAAAAAGTGAGGAGCATAAATAATAGGTGCAACTTTGCTCCACAAAAATTATTTTTCAAAGACACTTCCTATATTTCGTTTAAACTACTTTTTTTCTACTTCAATTCGTAATTATTTTAAGAAAATATTCACAGTCCGAACTGTATCTAGTATAAAAATGTCTAGTGATAATTTTGTTTTTTAAAAAATATTTTTTTAAAATTTTATTTTATATAATAAAGAGATGAGGAGCATGCAAATTAGGTAGAGCCTAATGAACGTTTTTATTTAAATTTCAAATATTGTCAAGCATTTTGAGGAATCATGCGTAACTTTTGAACATTTAACATAGCAAAAAATATAATAATATTTGATGGAGATATATATAGACTTTTTGTGGGAACTTGACCTAGCATCCTTTGAATGTGGAAACTAAAACAAGATTCATAAATATATATATATATATATAATATTTGTTAAGATTTTTATTATTAATTACCAAGTCAAAATAAGAAATTACATTTTACAATATTAAGTGGGGCCGTCGGAAGAAAATGTATTAATAAAGACCGAATAATGTGGAAGCCGACTTTGATTTCTCGGGCGCATCTTTCCTTTCATAATGGAAAAAAGGTGTCCTTTCTTTTCATCAATTGTTAAATAAATTGTTTTTTTTAATTAAAATTAGGAAAAAAAATTCCATGGGTTACAACATCACTAACAGCTTCACTCTTAGGTCATAGTTTTATAGTTGTGTTAAATAGACCTATAAACTGAAAAAAAAAAAAATCTAATAAATTTCTACATTTTCTTTTTTATATAATAAAATTTTCTTTTGGAAAAGGTATTGGTTTAAATTTCATCTTTTAGGTTCAAATGTTAGTTGAACATCTTAAAAAAAATGTATTATATGTAAAATTAAATTTTAAAATTCTTATAAAAGACATTAAAGTTTAGAGATCTATTACATACAAATTTGAATGTTAAAATTCTATTAAACGTTTTTAATCACAAAATTGAATTATTTCATGCTGCGACAATATTATTTTCAATATTTTATTATTAAACAAATGAGAGAATTATAATTATTAAGGCTCTATTTCATTTATTATTTTTTAAAATTAAATATATTTTCACTCAAATTTCTTATAATACTTTGCATATTTTTTTAAGTAAAATAGTTGAATAGTTAAAAAAAAAAAAGAATCCAAAAAAAAGGTTTTTAAATAAACTATTATTTTAGTAAAAAACTTAGTTTGATTTTTTAGAATATTGGTAAGAAAAAATAGATAACAAACCAAAAAATTTAGAGGTGAAATTGATATATATAGACTTAATTTTCAAAATCTAAAAACAATAAACCAAATAATTGAGACTAAAGAGACTTACGCATCTTTTAGATCGTTTTCAAATATAGAAAAATAAACTAAAATATTTATAAATATAACAAAATTTTACCGTCTATCTATAATGGATCATGATAGACTATTATATGTATCATAATAGACATATATAGTAATCTATTGCGATCTTTCGTAAATATATCGTGATATTTTACTATTATTCATAAACATTTTTAATAATTTTATCATTTAAAATGATTTTCTTATTTTTTTTAATCGACATCTAATCATAAATTATTATGAGATGGATAATCCATGAACCTAAGAGGTAATTTTACAAAAAGAAAAAGCAAATGACAAAAAGTCAACAAAAGTTTGGGGCTTTTTTTTTCTGTGAGAGTCTTTTATATTTGTGCACGTGGCAACAAATAATTGGTCAATGGTTTGGACTAGATATTTAGACCCTTGAACTGGCCTTCATTTAATACAGGTTTGCAATTCTAATCCAATCTCCTTAACCTATAGAGATACAAAAAAAGGGAGCGTTTTTGAATGGTGAGGGAATGGAAAGATTTCAGCGGCGGCGACGGCATCGGCAGTGGAGGATTGATGAACAGTTCGGCGGTTCTGATATTTTGGGTGGTGATGGTTTCGATTTCGATTATTACAACGGTCATATTCTCCTGCACCGGCGGCGGCCCTAAAGATAAAGACACGTCACACCCCGATACTTACGGTGCTGCATGTGCTGCCGGCTGTGGAGCCGGCTGCGGCGGTTGATCTCTTCCACCTCCGCCGTAACCCAATTATGAGACAGCGGCGCGTTTGATCGGCTAACGCAACTTCCACCATCATGTGTAATTTTTTTTTCTTGATTAAAGGGATTTTCAGTTTGATGCTTTAAAATATGTAAAACAAATTAACACACTCGATAAAAGTTAATTTTTTAAAAAAAAAATGTAAAAATTTGAAATCTATGAATGAAAGGGTTCATACATGTTGTGTTTATCCATTTGTGGGTAAAATATATAGTTGGCTCTTACATCGCTACTTCTTATTCCTCTGCCGACATTATTAATATTTCCTATTTGTTGTGTTTTTTTAATCAAACTTTATAATTTTTGGAAAACACCCCTTTTTTTCGCCTCATTTATTTCAACTGATTATACTTTTGCTCTTTAGTTTTGAGTTATATGTACTTGATCCTAAGTTAGGAAATATTACATTTTTATTTTTTGAATTTTATTTAAATTTAATCTCTAGAAATTCAAGATTTACACTTTTCATTTTGATTTTTTTTTACTAAAAGTGTGTTTGATTTAATTTTTCTAAAATAAATTATTTTGAAAAAATTGAAGTATTTGACAATCATTCAAAATAGTATTTTGAAATAATTTCAAAGTGTATTTTAAATCCTTTTTCAATAAAAAAAATTAGATAAAAATCCTTTTCTAAAAATTAAAAAAGAAAATCTCTAATCAATCCAAATAGGTCCTAATACTCACTTTAAATTTTGTGTATCAATGTCTATTAACTAATTTTAAAAAATTAAATGAGTATCCATTATTTTTTATCACTATATTAATTTAAAATTTTCACATATTAATTATTTTAAATTAGTTAATTGAAAGTTAATGTTAAATACTAATTGTGGGCATTAGTAAAACAAAATCAAACATAGGAGTCCAAAGTATTCCAATCTAGGGACCAAGTGAGAAGTAAACTCAAAATTCAAGGATAAAGATATAGTATTCTAATCTCTAGAGACCAAATGAAAGTTAACCTAAAAAATCAAATATAAAGTGCAACATTTTGATGAAATGGAAATTATAGACTCAAAACTTAAGGACTAAACAATTTTTTTTTCCTAAGTTTATTACTAGGTCAGAGTAATTTGGAGTTCCGCAATAAAATAGATTGTGAACGTCGTTCGTTCTTTTTTTTTTTTTTTTTTTTGGAAAAGAATTGTGAACGTAATAAAGAGAAAAAATATGTTAAAATAAAGAAATAAAGGTTAGTTATTTGAACGGTTGGGCCGTTAAGTAGAAGGAAGGGATTTTGAAAAAAATATAAAGAGAGAGGCAGCAGCAATTGGATTTACATGTGGTAAGATGTCAACTTGGCCTTTCGCTAGGGCCAAAAGTCAACAAGTGTGAGAAATTTATTTCATTTGTTTTCACACACTAATTCTTTATTTCTTTTTAAATTCTCTATAAAGGAAAAAAAGGATGGTGTTTAATAAGCACTTTTAGTGCACAATTGATAATGCTACACACATTGGATTTTTCTTTTTTTTTTTCTTTTTGGCAAATGATATCCAAATTGCATTTAGATAATTGGGGGCTAAAAAAAAAGATAATAGTCCATTTGGGTAATAGGAAACTAAAGGGTGGTTTGTTCTTGTTTTCCGTTTTTTATTTCTTATTTTTTATTTTCTCTTTTTTTTTTAATAAAAAATAGAAATATGTTTGATAACTATTTTTGTTTCTTGTTTCTTGAAAATAAAAAATAAGAATAGAAACTTGTTTGATGATAATTCTTGTTTTTTATTTCTTGTATTTTTTTTTCAATACATTTTTTTTTCCATATTTAATAGTTTAAATATAATCTAATTATATAAAATAAAAAATTATATAGCATGCATTAATATATAAAAAATAATTATCAAATAAACATAGTCCTTATGTAAAATTAATAATAATACAATTTTTTCTATCATTCATATGTTGTTAAAATTTGATTTACAATATTAATTCTCACTCAAGTCATTTGTTTTAAATTTTAAATGACTCAAATTTAACTCAATTATATTATTATGTAAACGTCGTGATTGTAAAAATATTAAAATGAACTTAAATAAATAACTTAGTAAATAAAATTTGTATATTGTAGAATTATAATTGGTTTCGTATGTAAGAAAAATTTAAAATACATATAAAAAATCATATTTCAAAACTGCTGAAAATACTTACAAATAATAGTAAAATATCACAGTTATCTGTGATAGACTACTATATGTATCTATCATGACACAAATAGACACAAATACTAGTCTATCACGATCTACCGTAAATAGACAGGGAAATTTTGTTATATTTGTATATATTTTGATTCATTTTCTTATATTTGAAAACAATCATATTGAAAATTTGAAATTTGAAAATCAAAATAATATATAAATCTAAATATTTGGAATTTCAAAATAAAATTAACATATAGATATAAAAAGAATGATAAAGAAAATAAATACAAATAAAAGAAAAAAATAGTTATAAAAGAAATAGAAAAAATATAGAGATAGAGAAAAAAGAAATATAAAAAGAAAGAAAAATAAAATAAAAAAAGTTTTACTTGAGATTTGATCCCAAGATAATGAATCACAAAGTGTTTAAGACAAGAAACAACTTTAAATAAAATAGAAATAAAAGAAACTACTTTTTGTAGTTCCTCAATATTGGCTCCATTTTTATGAATGTTTCTCAAATTTTAAGAATAAGAATTAGGAATAGTTATTAAACAGATTAGATTCTTATAAAATGTGAAATAGAAACAGAAAATCGAAACATTATCAAACGGATCCTAAATATTTCGAGACCCTTAAAAGAAATTCTCAACTGTCACATTTGGGTAATATTTCCTACCCACTCCAGCAAAAATTAACATAGTTCAAATGACCGACTTAAAGTTTATACTATCAATCTTAAGATTTGAGATTTAATTCATCCTTCCACATGTATTGCGGAAAAAAAAAGGGGAAAAAGGGTACTTTTTTCCTTGAGTACTCTACTTGTTAGGGGAAATAAAGTTTGAAATTTCAAACTCATGCTTATTAAATTATTACTAGAATCAATAATTGATGAAGGAACAATCTAACCTAAATTTAGGTTTTCTTAAATCTAATCAAAGTTTTTTCCCCAAAACAATAAGTCAAATATATATGTGACATTATATATCTATTCCAAGAGTTAAGTGCTGGATTTTTTTTAAAAAAAAAAAAAAATTGAGACGCAGTGAAAATCTCAAAGACTAGATAAAGGATTGATAATTATGTGTCATAAGTGATTTATATGTCAAAAAAATTATCAATAATATCATACTATAATGGAGATATATGGAGGTCATTGTCCCTAACTTTTACTATCATAAATTTGAATGACAATTGAGCACCGACACTATCTTGGGTAATACCAAGCTCTAAATCATATAACTAAGGTATTGTGTTTGTTTGTTATAAAAAAAATAATAACAATCTAGTTCTATAGGAGTATCATATCCTTTTCATTCACAATTATGATTTTACTTTTACAAATATTTCTTAATGGTATAATAGACATGTTATCATTTTAAAATGAAGTTGACGTGGCAAATAATAAATTGAGGGTGTATCCTTACTCGTATAGACTTGTACAATGCCTTATTCTCCCAACATTGTTAGGCACACTTTCTCATATTATAAGTGAAATTCCACCCAATGCAAAGAACTTTTTTTTTAGTAACTCACGTTGTACTTACTTCCTACGTACACATACAAGCTAGTGTTTTTTCTAATTTTTCATATAGAATTATTTAACGTTGTTGAACTCGACATCATTAAAAGATGTTGGTATGACAATTAATTTATAGAATTAGAGTAGTACCTATTCCATCATAGTATTGAAAATTTTCTTTAAAACCTCGTCCTTTTAAGGAAGATTGAAGTAATAATCCTATATCTATGGTCATTAAGAGATCTAAAAATGTAGATTTTAAATATATTAAAGGTGTGTTTTGATTACATTTTCAAGTGTTTAATTTAAAAATAAATAATTTTGGAAGAAATTGAAGTGTTGATAACCACTCAAAATAGTTTTTCAAATGTATTTTAATGAGTTTTTTTTATCAAATGTATTTAAATAAAAATGATTTTTTTTAAAAAAATACTTTTTTCTCAAGATAATC
Organism: Benincasa hispida; assembly: GCF_027475165.1. Classification (NCBI taxonomy): domain Eukaryota; kingdom Viridiplantae; phylum Streptophyta; class Magnoliopsida; order Cucurbitales; family Cucurbitaceae; genus Benincasa; species Benincasa hispida. Next base: position 49,304,757 of record NC_143484.1, on the reverse strand, counting down.
CAAACAGATCCTAAGCATTCTTCATAAGTGAATCAATTACTTAAATTAGATTGTATAATTGTTCTTTTAAAACAAAAACTTAATAATAAGAAGCATCATATATGAATATTTACTCCATTTTATCTTTTTCATTACTTTTAAACTTGATATCCAATATTTACCATATAAAATGATTTTATATTTCACCTAAGGGAAATTATGTTTCAAAATTTTTTGCAAAGTTTCCTGTTTTGATGTCATTTTAAATCACCAATTGCTCTAAAAACTTAAACAAATGGATTGAGGTAGATTTAATCATATATCATATAATAATATACCTATTTAAAGGATTAGCTTAATTTACAAAATAAGTTTATCAAATAAAATTATGTAGTTTTGAAATAATAATATTTATGACCTAATATTTTTCCTACATAACATGAACACTAGAATTTAAATATTAGCAATATACTTTATAATAACTCAAAAATAGGAATGTCAATTTCAAATTTTATAATCGATATTAAAAAATATGTTATGTTGCTCTTTCTCAAGAAAAACAAAAATATTGATGAGATGAGATGAGATGAATATTTTTTCCCAAAATTTACATATATAGATCACACCCACCATAATTTTCCTAAAATAATCAGTGAAAGTTGAAACCGGCCCATTAATAAATAAATTTAATATCATGGCCCCCTACACATCATTAAATTCAAAGGTAGACCCCTAAAAAGTAGATTTTATTTTCATTTCGGTCCCTTTGGTTTCTCCGTCTCTCAATTTCTGGTCCCGAAGCGCCTCAGACACGTGGGACTCACCACTCAGAAACGGCTACTTCTCCCATTAGCATGCCAATTTATCTCCATTTTATCGTTCGTGTCTTTCATCTCGCGAGATATCTATCTTTCTACGTATGTGGGTCCCAACGTGGTATTTAATCGAACGACATGGTGTGTACCAGGTCAGCAAATCTGGTGATTTAGTGTGTAATCAGATCAAGTGGCTTTGTATGGTCAATTTTTAAAAGAAAATCTGGTGATTGGCTGGAAACGTGGGTCCTACGAGAGAGAATCATAATTATGATGTGGCACTTTAACGGTTAATAAGCAATGATTACCTATTTTAGTAATTGCCATGTTCTTTGGTGAACACTCAACCGTCGCCGTCTGATCATTCCCCCATCGCAAAAGAGTGGTCCAAGTGGGCCATACACAAAACCCTGGTGGTGCAATTTTAAAGAGAATTTATAAAATTTTAAAAGATAAAAAAGATTTTTGTTTAAAAAATGTGATGGTTTATTTAAACATGTTTCTAAGGTTATGTATTTATGTTGATTTTTATATTTATAGTCTAAATCATATTCGTATATGAAAAGATATATCACTCCAACTTGAATAGTTGTAATGAGACAAAGAAGTATGATCGTCTATTCAAACACGTCTCTACCTTCTTATTGTAATTTTTTTTATATTTATAGTTGACATCACATTCATACATGAAAAGATATACTTCAACCTAAATAGTTATAATGGGGAAAAGACGTGATTGTCTGTTCAAACATGTTGATCTCTATAATTAGAACGAAATGTTTCATATTTATAATATAATCTAGATTACACCTATACACAAAAGAATATATTATCTTGCATGTAACTACATTCATTGTGACGAACAATGAAATGAAAATTATCAAAAGTTATAAATAGCATAGTTTAAAATTTGCACCAATTTAAATAACATTGAACATCCGATGTCCAATGTTATGCACCAATTTTTAAAAAGTTGCGTTGATAATGCCTTTGTAAATAAGTTTGTTAGGTTACCCTTCAAACAAATTTGTTGTACAATGATGTCGTCATTTTCTTCAAGATCGTAAGTGTAGAAAAGTTTCGGTGAAATATGTTTTGTTCTATTTACTTCGTCATAATATAGCTCTTCAAGAGTTCCAATTATATTCAAGTTATCAACATATACCATTCACCCCAAAAGACCTCATACCAATGGAGATAGTCATCCTGAGTTTTATACCCATGATCCTCATTTTATCTAATCAATGTGAGACTTTGGTCGTATTCCCAATAATAACATGTCCTCATACAGATAAAGGAAGCTTAGCTCTCATAAGTAGTGGTCTTATAATTTATTGCAAACGTTTATAAATGATTATGCTAAACCATTTTGTGTATGAACATGAGCTACAAGATGTTCAACACTTATCCCAATTAACATACAATAATTATCAAAAGTTTGTGATGTAAATTCACCAACATTATTGAGACGAATGGTCTTAATTGTATAATTAGGAAATTGTGTTCTTAACTTAATTATTTGAGCTAAGTAATCTTGCAAATGTAAGATTTCGACTTGATAATAAGCACACATGTGACCATTTACTGAATGCATCTAATAATACCATAAAGTATCCAAATGGTCCACTTAGTGGGTTAATAGGTCCACATATATCACCATGATTTCATTCTAAAAATGCAGGTAATTCAGTCCCCACTTTAGCTAGTGATAGTCTAAATATTAATTTTCCCTAAGAGCAAGCATCACATGATAATTCATTAGATTGAAGAATCTTCTGGTTCTTCAATGGGCATCCATTTGATTTCTCAATAATTCTCCTCATGATTATAGATCTTGGATGACCTAATTGGTCATGCCAAATTGTAAATATGTATGGATTCATGAATTTCACGTTCATTGTTGCATATGTTTCAATTACTCGTATATAAGTATAATATATATTTTTCATTTGAGATAGTAGAGATAATATATAGATATTTCACATTATTCTTACTACCAGTCTCAATATGATAATCATTGCAACATATATCTTTAAAACTTAGAAGTTTCTCATCAATTGACTAGAGAACGATGTATTGTCAATTGTAAATTTTGTTCCTTTGGATAAAATAATATTTGCTGTTCGAAAACATTCGATCAAGTTTGCAGAACCTGATATTGTATTTACTTTTGCTTTCAGTATTGTCAATTTGGAAAAATATTTTTTATTTGTAAGTATTGTGTGTAGTTGTACTATCTGCCAGACATAGATCTTTTTTGCTCATTTTTTAAACACCTAACATATGAAAATGATCCATGTTTCTTCATTAAAAGAAAATAATTACAATAAGAAAAAAAACACTTAAAATATGCAAAAGTTACTAAAAAAATGAAGATAGATAAAAGAAAAAAACAACATTAAGTCTAAATATTCTCAAAATAAAAAGAAACACTTGATGTTCCATCAACTGCGTCAATCTTCTCTTAAGGTGATTCAAAGAAGTCCGTCACATCTAAATTTGTCATATAGGATGGGTCAAATTTATCATTTATCCTGGTATGCAAAATTTACTTATACATTTTTCTCTTTTTCATTCAAGGAGGCTTGATAGAGGTCAACTAAGTGTTTTGACGTACGACATGTATGTGACCAATGCCCAGTCATTCCGCAGTTGAAGCATTTATTTTCAACAGTTTTTGAACTCTTATCTTGTGGAGTTTTTCCTTTGTGATCATTATTTTGTGTGGTTCTTTTGAAATTTAAATGATTAAAACGACCACCACAAAAATAATAATTATTTCTTCCTCTGTCACGATCACGACCTCGACTACGACAACGACCTTAACCATGATTATTATGAAAATTCACAGCATTCACTTCAGGGAATGATATCATTTCGGTTGGTCGAGATTCATAATTTTTCATCAATAACTCGTTATTTTGTTTCGCCACGAGAAGACATGAAATTAATTCAGAATACTATTTAAAATCTTTCTCTCGATATTGCTGCTGCAGGAGTATATTCAAGACATGAAATATAGAAAATGTCTTCTCTAACATATCAACATCAGTAATTTTTTCTCCGCATAACAACAATTTTGAACTGATTTTAAATAATGTGAAATTGTAATCACTTACTGATTTAAAGTCTTACAACCTCAAATGCATCCACTCATAACGGGCTTTAGGAAGAATAACTGTCTTTTAATTATCATACCTTTCTCTTACAAAATTTCACAAGATACATGGATATTTTATTGGAAGATACTTCATTTTTAATCCCTCCTAGAGATGATAAGGAAAATCATAGCTTTTGCTTTGTCCTAGTTGGATGTCGTATTTCTTTTTATAATCGTTTCTCTCACGTTCATAGCATCTAGATGAATTTCGACATCGAGCACCCATGACAAATAATTATTGTCATTGATGTCAAAGGCTTCGAATTCTAATTTTGTAAGATTTGTCATGACAACACTATCACAAAATATTGTATTTATATTATAAATTTAATATGTACTAAATATGCACAATAACATTTAATTTATTAATTATAATATAGAGAGAAAAAATTGACCTACCTTTAGGACCTACCTTCAGCGATGGAAGTAACAAGAGCTCGTGTTGATAACGTGTTGTGAAATTGAGGAGCACAATGAAGCACAATGAAGCACAATGAAACACAATGAAGCACAATGGATATGGAGAAAATAAAATATATATATATATAATAATAATAAAATATAACTAAACTTATAAATAACTAAATTAAAAATAATTAAAATAACTAAAATTATAATTCTATGGAAATAGAAATAATATAAAGGGAAATTATTTCAAGTGGTAAAATTTTTGAAAATATTTACAAGATATTGCAAAATTTTAGAAACATCAATGATAGACGCTGATAGACTTCTATCAGTGTCTATCAATATTACTGATAAATACGGATAGAAGTCTATCAGTGTCTATCAACGTCTATCACTGATAGTTCTAAAATTTGCTATATTTTATAAATATTTTGGTTTATTTTTCGATATTTAAAAACAACCCTAATATAAATATAAAATATGATTTTACGGAAATACGAAATATATGAAATCCTCTCTTTATTCTCACCAATGTGCATAATTTTAAAATCTACTAAATGTCACTATTTATAGACAAAATGACAAGTATGAATTATTACTAGACACATGAACGACATGAAAAATGACACATGACTTTTAAGATACTAAACATTAGGTATCTATTCTTATCATATTTATAATAGTATTTTTTTTTTTTTAATTATCGTTGCAATTTATGATGTGGGTCATCTTGATTGTGGGTTCTTCCATCATCCGTTTATAGTGGTTCAAATTGGATTTGGCACAATTATTGGTGTTGATCGATCAACACAATGGTTTGAAGATCATAAGATTTACAATTTTTATTCTAGCTCATATTAAATATTTTACTTTATCTTTGATTTGGTTTCAAATTAGCTTTTTATTTGACCTTTTTAATCAGAATATCAAATTTCCTTAAACGTAGTTTTTCATGAAATTTAATCAAATTTTATTTCAAGAGATATATTGGTTATAAAAAAAAAATCATATTGTCTAAAAATTAAATTTTTTTTAAAAAAAAATCTTAAAATTGATCCCTTTTCACGTTTAATTCACATAGATCCAACAAATAGATTAGTTTAAAGGGGAAAAAATTGAGAATTAAAGCGTTTGCAGATGATCGAGTTTTAGATCTTAGTTCAATATTAATATAAACTATATGTTAAGGGACCTTATTGAATCCCTAACTCTTCTTCTATACTAAAAAATATATAAATTACTTAAACTCTTTACAACAAAAAAAAATATATTTTTATTTTTATGCTTAAACTTTTTGTTCCGATTACCTCACTTAATAAATAAGATTTATCTAATTATTTTATAATTTATAGAGATGAAAAAACAGTAGTTTTCGTAATATCATAGATGATCCACAACAGGTTCTTATCATATGCCATAATAATGAGAGTTACATGGAGGGAATACACTATATGTACTATATACTTATTGTACCTCCACCTAGGCATAGGGGACGTGTTTGAGTACAAGAATATGAGTTTGATGAGGTTAACCACAATGTAGAAGAATTGCCTCCTATGATGCATACACATAACGAGATTGGTTATGCTAGTGCAATGATGATAATGATACCAATCTTTGGTTCCGGATATTACGACTCAGAGGTTGGTCCATCAAGTTTATCTTATTCTACTCGAGCACGTCCCCCTACATCTAAGAATTGGTGGAGGTACGATCGGTATATTGTACATATAATGTATTTTAAGAAACTTTAATAAATATGTTCAAAATTTATTATTTCCTTATATATTAGATTGAATAATTTTATAAATTTTTGCTATAATTTTATAATTAATATTACTTAATTTAGATGTTACATCGATGTATTTAATATATAAATATCAAATTACAAGTTTATATATAAAATTTCAAAATTGCATCTAATAAATCTCTAAAATTTTAGTTTTTGTATCTAATAAGATACAATTGTCTAACATATCAATGAACTTTTCATTTGTATATAATAGGATATTTCTACTGTGGATTTAATCCTTCAACTGTCATTATTAATCAATATCTATGATGTGAGACAATACTCAATTTTTAAATATTTATAATTAAAATTATTATTGATTCTTAATCAAATCATCCCATAAAGATTTTGTAGGTGAAAAAAAATGTGTGTATATTTATTTTTTAATTCATAGGAGATTATCATGAAATTAAAAAAAAAAAGTAAATAATGATATTTTGGTTAAAATTAAAGTTCGAAACTAACCAAATTAATAAAATCATTGAAATCAAAATAAATTAATAAGTTCATAGGTTTCAAAATGTTACAATTTTACTTTCCACATTTGAGTTTTTTTTTTTTTCAATTTAGTCCTTAGATTTCAAATTTTATACTTTTAACATTGATTTTTCATTAAGTACTCATTTTTCGTCTTTAATGTTAATGCATGTTAATAAATTTAAATCAATTAAATGAATTATAATTAATTAATAAATTTAAATTAATCAAATGAATTATAATTAATCAAGTTTCACTATTTTTCATCGCTTTTAAAATTAAACTTCGTAATTATTTCAGATTAATTCTAGTTAAAAATGTAAATTGTTTAGTCCATGGACCAAATTGAAACAAAACTTAAATCTAAAGTGTAAAATTGTAATATTACTAATTTGAGCTTTTATGTTTATAAGTGTTACCAATTTAATTTAGTAATTAATGATTATTGAATTGTATATTAGTATTAATTCTAATTGTACCAAACCGTAAAGTTTACTTTATTTACATTATTTGATTAATTTTAGATGTTTGCTATAATTTTTAATTGTGTTTACATTATGTTTAAGGATATATAAGTGATCTTTCTCGGAAAAAAATAATAATAAAAAAGATATGTAAATGATTCAATTTGAATTTTCTAAATCAACCTATTGATTTAAGAACATTTAAATGTTGACACTAAAATCTTTTTTTTTTCTCTCTCTCTTTTTCCACAAAACGAATGAAATATAAAATAGACTTTCATTTCCCATCATAAAATTAAATTGTAAAAAATTCAGTAGTTAACAAAATAAATCCAAAGCCAATTGACTTATAATATTTAGGTTTTATAATTAATAAAATTGATTTGATGAAAAGTGAAGGAGAACGAAGAAGAATAATGGTAGAATAAAGAAGAAGAAAGATTTAGAGACGATAGAAAGAAAAAGAAAAAGGTGAGTCATAGGTGGAGATTAATAAAAATTGGAAGTGAAGAGAAAATGTATTTATTAGAAAATTATAATATTTTTCCAAATATTTTTAAAATATCACATTTCATAAATATTTTTAAAAACGACCATATAATTTAAATTTTACCCAAAATGGAGATAATGAGTTTTTTTTCCCTTTTTGAATGTGCTGTTTTTAAAAATATTTTTAGTTCAGTTATTTATCATAATTAACTATTATTGGATTTTGTCAGAGCTGTCACATGTTAATTCTTGTCTGCCGTACGTCATTGACTGAGTCGAAAGAATACTTTTATTGATTTGTTATTATGATTAAATTTCTTTATATATGTATATATGGATTTTACAATAATAAAAATAGATTAATAATAGGGCCCAACCAGGTTCGAACCGGTGACCTCTTGATCTGCAGTCAAATGCTCTACCACTGAGCTATGAACCCAATTAATTTTAAATAAAAATTTAAGACTAAAAATGCTTTACAAAACTAAAAGTAGCACAATTTATATATAAAAAACTATTTAAATATTTGGTTTTTTTTTAAAAAAAAATCTTTCATCTCTAAAGTTGCTAAATATAATTGTGTTAATCTTCACCCCACTAATAACTTTGTATGGATGCCAATTGTTTTGCAAAAATTTAACCAACATGAGTATAATTCATTGATAATTGATATAAACTCATTTGATTCAAATTCAAAAGCACAACATTTGCATCCTATATTTATTGAAATTAAAAAGAAAAACTTTGAACTTATAATTATACCAACTTAATCTTTGAACTATTACAAGTGTGTGAATTTAATGCCAATCTTTACATTCCATTTTAATAACATCACGAGAGACTTATACTTAAATCGAAATTAAATTCTAAATGGTCACAAGTGAATCAACTTAGACTCCATTAATAATATTACCTTTGAAAAATTGTTCATGTATCAATTCTTCTATATTGATAGACTTCTTCAAATGTCAAATTAATAAAATGGATTATTAAAATTGATTGAATAGACAACTTGATAGGAATATGAATTAAGTTGCCAATAAAAGTTATAATTTGATATTTGTCTAGAAAAAGAAAAAAAACACATACTATGTAAAGAAAATCTCTTGTTTAAGCCGAGCAATAGCCATTGTTCAATTGGTTGGTTTTTTCTCTTATTTGAGACACTTGACAAAATGATGACCATTAAATATTATAGCGCATAAATTTGTACAAAAAGAAAGTGATGGATGAGACAGTAGAGAGAAAATTAAGCATTTGGCAAAATCTGTTTGTTTAATGGGAAAATGAAATAAAAGGGAAGGAAAAAAGGAAAAAAGACAGTCCCTGACAAACACTTGTTACGAAAGCAAATGTCCCATGCAACTACATGTAGCTTCCCGACAACTTATCGTGGAAAAATTATGAGATGAGAGCTTCTCCCCTCTCTTAAAAAAAATACCATTTTCCCAAATTTTATATATTTCCTTAAATCTACAATATTTGACTTCTTTAATATTATTGATTTCTCGAGGCACGATTAAAATAAACAATATCATATTATTGTGAAAATATGTTATGTTGTTGGTTAAATTTTTCATTAGTTTTGAATAGTGTAAATACTAGAAGTAGTATTGTACAGTATAATTTACCGTTACTAGGAGGAAATAAAATAATAAGAACAAATAAAATCAAGCAACAAAGATGTTGGAATGTCTTGAATCTATCATGTAGCACTTCAAATAACCTAAGTTATTTACATATTTGTCATCTTTACGTTATTATGTTTGTGACCCTATGATTTAGAGAAGCGTACTATATAGACTCTCTAATTCTAGAGTCATCTCAAATTTGTAATCTGTATCATTCTCTCTAATAAAACTATTTTCTCTCTGTCCTGTGGACATGATTGACACACTACCAGTGAACTACGTAAATCTGTGAGTTGATCTCTTTTGCTTTGCATTTGTTTTAATCTTTGATTATCGATTCTTAACAAAAGAGAAAACATCCAAATGTTGAAATATTTATAATAACATGGAGTTACCAACATTCTAATTTTACCATGGTACATTTTTAATAATTGTTTAGTGGCATAATTTCCAAATTTATCTTCTACTTGACATATATTTGATTTAATTAAGTTTAAAATGCAATTTTTTACTTCTATCTTATATCTCGACGATATAGAATAATTTTCAATATGAACATAATTCAACTGACATATTTGGGTAGAATTTAAAAAAAAAAAAACAACAACAATATATAGATTAACCAAAGGCATTATTGAAACTAGTGAAATAATTTATAGCCACATCATCCCTCACTCTACTTTCTCTTTTTACCATGGTATATTTTAATGGCTACTAAAAAATAATTTAATCACACACTAGAAGTTAAAATACTTTTCTCCTTTGTGGAATGGTAATGCATTTTTTCCACTAGTAGCCACTGAATTGCTCTCTTTTTTATCTCTCTCTGAATAATTTAGACTTTTGGTCTGAAAAAAGCTTTACTTTTGAGCTTTCTCAACTCCTTCACTGTCAAGGGTTCCACACTCTTGCTTATCCATCCATCCCTACCTCCCCTACTTCCCCTTTTATCACTCGGTTTTGTTATTACCATTTTTCTCTTTTGCAAAAGAAGCTCAATTTGAAGTTCCCATGGCAAAAATTTCTTCAATTCCCCTGTTTTTTCTCCTCTGCAACTTATGCATTTCCATGGCTTCTTTGAATGATGAAGGCAATGCCCTTTTGGCTTTCAGACAGTCCATTACTGAAGACCCAGAGGGCTGTTTCAGCAACTGGAATTCTTCAGATGAAACCCCATGTGGTTGGAATGGAGTTACATGCAAGGATCTAAGAGTTGTTTCTCTTAGTATTCCCAAGAAGAAACTTAATGGGATTCTTCCTTCTTGTCTAGGGTTTCTACCTGAGCTTCGTCATCTGAATCTGAGGAGTAATAAACTCCATGGAACTTTGCCAATGGAGCTTTTTCAAGCTAATGGAATTCAAAGTTTGGTGCTTTATGGAAATTCCTTCACTGGGTCTGTTCCAAATGAGATTGGTAAGCTAAAAAACCTTCAAATCTTGGATTTGTCTCAGAATTTCTTTAATGGGTCCTTGCCGGTTTCTCTGATGCAATGCACAAGGTTGAGAATTCTTGATCTTAGTCAGAACAATCTTACCAATTCTCTGCCTAATGGGTTTGGTTCCAGTTTGAATTTCTTGGAAACTTTGAATCTTTCTTACAATAAGTTTAATGGTTCAATTCCAATGGATATTGGTAATTTGTCTAGCTTACAAGGCACTGTTGATTTCTCACATAATTTGTTTTCTGGCTCTATCCCACCCAGCTTGGGAAATCTTCCTGAAAAGGTTTATATTGATCTTACTTACAATAATTTGAGTGGTTCAATACCACAAAATGGTGCTCTTATGAACAGAGGACCAACTGCTTTTATTGGGAATCCTGGCCTTTGTGGACCGCCATTGAAGAACCCATGTTCTTCCCAAACCCCGGGCGCGAGTTCCCCATCCTCGTTTCCCTTTTTCCCAGACAATTATCCACCTGGGAGTTCTGAGGGTAGTGGTAATAAGTATGACGAAGGAGGGCTGAGTAAGAGCACTTTAGTTGCAATAATCATCGGCGACATCGTTGGTATTTGCTTGATCGGGTTGCTGTTTTCGTATTGCTATTCAAGGTTTTGCACTCATAGAAATGGGAAGAAGGCCGACCAATCCAGTTATGGATTTGAGAAGGGTGAAAAAGGAAGAAAGGATTGTCTCTGCTTTCAAAAGGGTGAATCCGAGAACGTTTCGGAGCATATCGAGCAGTTTGATTTGGTACCTCTAGATTCACAAGTGACGTTTGATCTCGACGAACTTCTCAAGGCATCAGCATTTGTTTTGGGAAAAAGCGGTATCGGCATCGTGTATAAAGTTGTGCTTGAAGATGGACTCACTTTAGCTGTGAGAAGATTGGGTGAAGGTGGTTCTCAAAGATTAAAAGAATTTCAAACTGAAGTTGAAGCAATTGGGAAGTTGAGGCATCCAAACGTTGTTGGCCTTAGAGCATATTATTGGTCTGTTGATGAGAAACTGCTTATTTATGATTACATACCAAATGGGAACCTTGCATCTGCCATTCATGGTAAGTTCTCTCAACTTTTTTCCTTTATCTAGTTTATGATAGTTTATTCATATGTAAAAATCTTTAAACGTTATCAGGGAAGCCTGGAACAACATCGTTTACACCACTAGCATGGTCTGTTCGGTTTAGAATCATGAAAGGCATTGCGAAAGGGTTGGTTTACTTGCACGAGTTTAGCCCCAAAAAGTATGTTCATGGTAATTTGAAAACAAACAACATACTTCTTGGGCATGACATGACACCGCATATTTCTAATTTCGGGCTCGCCCGCCTTGTTAACATTGCTGGAGGATCGCCAACCATGCAATCGAGTCATATAGCAGAGGAGAAACCACAAGAGAAACAACTAAAGTCTGCCACCTCTGAAGCTAGTACATTCAGTTCTAGTATGAGTACTTACTACCAAGCCCCGGAAGCGTTCAAAGTCGTGAAGCCATCACAAAAATGGGACGTTTACTCGTATGGTGTGATATTACTCGAAATGATCACCGGAAGGTTGCCCATCGTTCAGGTGGGAGCCTCGGAAATGGATCTTGTCCAATGGATTCAACTCTGCATCGAGGAAAAGAAACCGCTTTCAGACGTGATAGACCCGTCTTTGGCTCCAGACGATGATGCAGACGAGGAGATCATTGCGGTTTTGAAGATAGCATTAGCTTGTGTTCAAAATAGTCCAGAAAGAAGACCTGCAATGAGACATGTTTGTGATGGTTTGAGCAGGTTGGCTGTCACTCCAAACTGAACAACAAAAAAATAATATCAATTTGCTTTCTTGCAATAGAATTTGTTTGTCTGATTTACGTGTTTAAGATGATGAATGTCCAAGATTCATGGTTGATTCTATGTTTCTGGCAGAAAATGGCTGTGTTTTCAGTTTTCAGCTTTAAAATCATCATTTTGAAAGTGAAAAATTTTGCAATGGAGCTATTAAGAAGGGCATTGTTTTGCATTAATTTGGAAAGCAAAACAAGGTTTGAGGATGGTAGAGGAGAATGGGAAGTTCAACATGGTTTGGACTTTGGAGTGGGAAATGGCTGACTTTAACAAAGGCGTGATTGTAGGGACGAGCGCCACCCCCTTTGACTGAAACCTCTTACAAAGATGCTCCACTGCCCAATTATTCATTTCATTCGACCTTTCATCTTTATATTATATATATATATATACACGAGTTTCATGGTTTTCATTTTGTGATCGATAGCTTTTCACTGTTAGACGTATGAGAGAGAAGTATCTTGAATTTAAACCAATTCTAATGTTTATCCACTAAGCTATACTTGAATTTGCAAGATTTGAAGCTACAATCATAGTGAGACTTAATTTGAGGTTGAGAGCATTCAAATTTTTAACCTCTTCATTGAAGGCATATATTTGTTAAACTAAGCTCAAGTTGGACGAGGAGAAACACGTGTTTGTTCTATGCTTAAATATGTTGTTTTATCATATGTATAATAAACATCATATGAGGCATCGTGTGGCTATGTTATTTTAAGATAAAGTTATTAAGAATGAGTCTAGGAATGAATAATTTTTTTTAACAGTTCAACAATATCTGGAGGTGCTCAAGTGAGCTTAGCTCAGTGATTGACATTCACTTCATCCTTTGAAGTTGAAAGTTCGATCCTCTATCCCTATAATCATTGTACTAAAAAAGATATGCGGATATGTAAATTCAAACACTTGATCTTTTCAAATCAGTAATATATGTCTCAATTAGTAAAATTTTATACGAGTTGGTTGAGAACGAATTGTCTAAGATTTATGTTGAACGTAGAGTTTACACCATAAAACTGATATTGTTATAAAGATCTTTAAATTAGATAAATTGTCAGATGCCTTCAACTTTAACATAAAATAAAATTCCCATTAAGAAGTTGCATTTTGGGGGTTCATTTCCATGAAATGTAAGTTAATTTTGACGAATGGCAACAAAAGCCTCATCTTTCCTAGCAATTCTTAGCCTCTTCACACCTTCCACAAATTGCCTGTCCATTAACCAAATGAGCAAATTAGGTAGAAATAAATACATTTTGCTAAGTAGTCAAATATAATATTGTTAAGGTTGCTTATGCAAGTGAGAGTTATTAAATAATCATTGTTATATATATTACCAACCCGTTTGGAAGTAATTTTGGAATCACTTCTGACATGGCTAAAATCATTTTTTCTTTAAATAATTCCCAATCAATTACTTGGAAGGTGACTCCCAAATGATTTTTGTCAGGTGATTGAGAGTAATTTTTTTTAAAAAAATATATACTATCATTTTATATTTAGACAATTCTCCTCCTATTTCACTTTATTAGATAATACGTGGTTTCATCTCAAAACCACCTGACAATGAAAAAAGTAATACATTTATCTAATAAAGATCACTTGTACAAGTATGGAACCAAATATTAATTTGATTTATAACACTATACAAAATTAAATATAACTAAATAATTTAGCTTAAAACACTTATTTTAAAAGTAAATCTCAATTAAACACACCCTTAAGTCATTGAAAATCACTTTTGATTGTTTAAAAATCACTTTAAAAGGTTTAAAACCAAACATTGAAATGCTCGTATGAAAATGACTTTTAACTAGGTATGAGCATGATAGACCAAAAGTCAATTCAATCGACCAAATCGAAGTCAGTCAGTCAGATAATGAGAGGAGTCGGTTGGTGTCAGTTTAGGAAAATTCCAAAAAAATTCAAAGAATAAAATCGTTCAAACCGACCGACCAATCGACTTTTTTTTTAGTCCTCGACAATCGAGGTTAGTTTGAACATTTAATAAACCGACTGGCGACCATAATCAGTTCGCTAGCAGTTTAGTCAGAAAATCGATTCCAAACGACCGATGCTCACCCTTTTTTAACAGATCACTTGTTAATAAATTAATTTGGTAAATCACTATTTCAAAGATGTAGAACTTACTTCCATGGGACATCACCAACGCTCCTCCAATTTTCATCTCCATCTTTGTAAAATAGTGAGAATTCAGAATCATTTTCAAACAACCTCAGTCCAGATTCACATTGTCGACCTAATCCAATCGACAAACATATATATTAGTATTTTACTACCAAGATGATATGATAAGTAATAAAAAGAACATTCAATATGTGTTTCAGTTAGTTTAAAAACATGTTACGTAACAATAATGAAAAATGCATACATAACATTGCTCTTCTCAAAATATATTAATTTGATCATTTTTTTTAAGTACACTCAAGTAGAGAGACTCGAATCACGAACTTCATAGTTTTTAGCACATTTATGCCAATTGAGCTATGTTCGATTTGACGTATTAATTTGACTTTTATATATTACAATCATTAATTTTTATTAAGTTCATTTACATACGTCTAAAAGTTCCATTATCATCTTAATTATTTCATTCGAAACTTAGTAATTAAGTTCTCCTACCATTAGTGAGAAGTAATATAATTCTACTATGATAAGTTATTTGAATCATGTGTCACATCCGAGGTTGATTAAGGATATCATACTTTTGACATTAGGGTAGATTGTGAGTAGCCATAATTTGAAGATTCAATTATTGGTACGAATCAAAATAGTAGCATGCTCAACTTTCTTCTATGATTACAAATGGAAGAAAAACAACCTAACATTAGGGAGAAGATCGTCGTATTAATTACATCATTCACATGCAACAATTTTCTAGAAGATCTTCCCGAGTGCTAATTAATTATTGGGTATGAATCAAGAAATTAAAGGATTTTGATTCTAAAATGTTGATTCTTGTTAGTTTTTTTTTTTTTTCCTTTTTATTTTTTGAGATTTTAAAAAATTAAAAAATAGAAACTAATTATACAAAATAGTAGAATTTCATTTCTTTAATAGAGACTTATAAAAGTCTATAAGTATCTATGAATATTTTTTTGTTATTTCTATAAATAATTTGACATTTTTTCTATGGATGAAATTACTTTTTTTTTTTTTTAATTATTTCATTATTCTTCTTAGTTCTTTTTCATTATTTTGTTAGTTATAATGTTGCATTATATTTTTTTTAGAGATAGTTGCAAATATAGACATTAGGCCCAAAGTATTAGCAGATATAACATAATGATAAAAAAAATTACAAATATGATCAAATTTAAATAATCTATCAGTGATAGATCATATTATTGGTAAAAGTGTATCAGTTATAGACCATATCATCGGTAAGAGTCTATAACTAATGTTATACACTTGATTATTGTTCTTAAAAATGCTACCAACTGTAATTATCTTTTTTAAAAAAACAATAATAATAAAAAAAAAAACTACAATATGGGGCCTTTGTCCTTTGTTATAATCCTACATAAAAACAAGATATAATATAAATAAATAAAAACTTAGAGAGTAAGCTCCAAGAAAGAGAGGCCCCCCTCCCAACCAAAATTATGTTTTGTCCACTCTTAACACATAAAGTAGTTTTTATATTTTTATTATTTTTTTAAATAATGAATACAACACATAGTTGATTTTGCTATCTCTTGTTGTCGTTTGCTCCTAAAAATCTTTAGGTTGATTTATCATGTGAGAGTTAAAAGGTGAACATAGTTAAATCATAATTGTGATATATAGTACCATTTTTAACGTTGAACGTTTAAATATCTCTACCTATTTGTTATACTAAAAAAAAAAAAAGAAGAAGAAAAAGAATCATGTTAAATTGATTGAGGTATTAAAATTTTTATTAAAAAAAAGACATAATATTACATTCTTATTAAATGCTATTTCAATAAAATCTGAAAATTAGCCTTTTGAAGTGTTTTTCATCAAAATTAGTTAGATACTAATAAATGACACAATGTAGACATGTTTTCAAAATTAACATATGCTATCCCGAAAACAATAATAATAATAAACTAGGGTTATTTTTAAAATTGATTAAAAGTGCATAGATTAATTTTAAACATTTATAACTACAAGAACCAAAACACAATAACTTTCAAATTATATTGACTAGAATAGTATTCTTAACCCATTGTAGAAGTTTTAGATTTTAAAATAATATACATATAAATAAAATTTAACCTGTAGCTCCTATTATAATAAAATTATGCATAAATCTCAACTCATATATATCGACAAATATCTTAAACTTAATGAATTCGAACATAGTTTAGTGGATAAGACACTAATTAACTTCCCAAATATGAAAAATTAATTAAAATTGGGCAAGAAATAAAATGAAAACAAAGTAAAGTAAGATCGGAAAAAATGAAAGATACCAAACATATCTTCAAGTTGAAGGGCAAGAGTAGAATAGCTAGCATGTTGAAAGATGCAAACTTTCCGACCAACAATGACACCATCCATATTGACTTTAACATAATCCCACCTCTGTTGCTGTTTGCTCTGCACAACCTCTGCATCTTCCTCAGTACAACAATAGTAATCCTGTCCTCCCCAATTCATGTACCCTCCCTCAATTCCCACTTCTGGTTGCTCCAAAGTTCTTAGGCTAAGCCCTAAATCTATAATCCCATTTTCCCCTTTCCCTTCACAATAGACAGGGTTGTTCATAATCAACTCATTATTACTCTCCATTTTTCATTCACAGATCTCAAAGGGAAAGATTTTATGTATATATTTATATGGGGGAAAGAAAGGGTGGGGGGAATAAAGTAGGGACCTTAAGGTAAGTGGGGAGGGGGACAACAAAGGGCTCTTCCCATTACTACTCATTCAATGTTGTTTATCTTCTTGTGTTTGTGTTTGTGCCATGCAAAATTTTTGCAAGAACCACAATTTACTGTTTGCAAAACCAAACAAGTCTATGTTATGGCCACTTTGATGCTAACAAAAGGCTAGCTGTTTTGGATTCTCTTGCTACCTAATGTTTGCTCTCTACCAACTGTTTCTACCTTTCTATGATGCTTCCCCCATCCCTACCTTTCACAATCACTCACTCAATCACTCCTATTTATGTGTTTGTGTGTGTGTATGGAGTTTGATGTAATCTTGTCTACTTTTGAACTTAAAGTTTGAAATTTTCCATGTGTTCTCTCTACGATGTGGCTAAGAAAATATGCTTCCCACATGGTGCTTCAAATGGCAATATAGCTAGAAACCCTAGTGACTCATGGATGCTAGCCAAGGCCTAGTCACTTGAGGTGTCTTCAACAATTGGTTCACTCGATTATTCAGATCCATTTGACTTAAAATTTAATTTTCTCGGTTTTCAACAACTTGGTAGTCGCTATGTTATAATAAACTAACGTGACAAACGACTTAGATTTAGATACATTAATTATGTGACAATTGTATCGTTTGATTTCATATAATCAATGAAGCAACATATGGAGTCATAGCACTGTTATATAAGTATAAACAAAGTCTCACATTGATTAAGGAAAGATCATGAGTATATAAATGAAGACAATTATCTCTATTGATATGAAGCTTTTTGGGTAAAACTAAAACTAAAGCTACGAAGGTTTATGCTCAAAGTAGATAATATCATAATATTGTGGAGATAGGTGGAGGTTTTGTTATTCTTATTAATTAGTATCACAATCATAGTCTAAACCTAACTGTGTGGATGAGATCTTCAACGATTTCAAACAAAAGTGGTGAGTTTTATGAATGAATCTCATCAAGAGCGGCAAACAAATAATAACTCTACCAAGCTCAATGGTAGAGAAATAGAATGGTACATTGATATTCCAATTTTATGCAAGACTTTTACGTCCTTCAAGACCCACTTATCAGAAATCAACATGTCAGTTACAGTATTTATATCAAACCACTCGAATTTTACTTTTGGTTTCACCGAAAAAGTTCGTAACTAAAGTTTTGCAAAGAGTACCCTTTTTAAGGTCATAGTTTGTGAGTTGTGAGTCAAATTAAATTTACATATACCTCCATCCACATTTGCATTCAAAAACTTGTCTGACAAAGAAACCCCATGATATTAATTAAAAAAAAAGGATCTACAACTTTAGATTCTCTGAGAAAATCAGAAAGACCCTTGCCTGTATGTGTGACATTTATTGAATTGAGAAGTGATGATGATGATGTTGTTGGTCTCTCTTATGTTATCTCTGCAAGAAAAATTGATGTTGTTGTCAGTTGTCACACACAGTGCAAATAATAATATTTGTGAATTAAGGGCATGAACATGTCTGAACTTGCTGATGGCTTGTCGAAAACATGTCTTTTTAAGAGAGAAAATTTTGAAACCCAACAAGTTTTGAGATCTCTGAAGGGGAAGAAAGCTTTGTTGGGGAAATGGCTGTTTGTTCAATTAGATGCGTGCCGGTCGGATCCGGATGACATTCCACCAAATTAAAAGTATAGCATTTCATGCTCCGTAGCTAAGCTCTTCTCTGACTGATGGGATGCTGAAGAGTCAATGTTTTTTTTCCCTTTCTATTGTGATTTGCATGTCGGAGTACTCCAGAAATTATTGGAGAGTCCATACAACTACAATGTCACTTGTAATTTCATGTGAAAATATTAGCATGCATCTTAGGTCGCTTCTATTTTTTTTTTCAGACTAACTTACTCATTCAACTACTGATAAACTTTTTTCTTTTTAATATTTTTTTTGTATCTTTTAGATGAATTGCAAAAAGATGGATGTAGTTTAAAATACGCGTAGGGGCTATTTGGTCTACAAACTTCTTAAATTAGTATAAACAACCCAACTTTAGTAGCAAATACTATTGAAGTTTGCACATTTATCAAGTAATTTTATCAACCCATCTTTTTCTACTTTTCATATTTATGGAAGAATTTCATATTCTCATTTATCTCTATTTTTTCTTTTAAAAAAAATTATCGAGTAACTTCAACTTTTCTTTTGAATCTATTTTTTAGTATTGTCGATGAACTCTATCTTAGAACTCTACACCTTAAACACAAACTTACTAACTCTAACATATTGACTTCATCCAGTGGGTTAGATGTTTCTTTAGTGTTTATTTCGAATCATTTGTTGTATTAGGTATGAAAGAGAAACCGCAAAGTGCTTTAAATTTGTATTATAGTTTTTTTTTTTTTTTTGGGTTTTTGTTTTTGTTTTGTTTTGTTTTTTTTGGGGGTAAAGATTGGTTAAAGAAGGTGTAAATTGTTTAATTTACATCTGATTAAGAATGTGAAGCTTTTTTGTGGTTGAGGGGACACCCGTCCGTAGGAGGAGCCCATAATGCCATTCCTCTTTGTCCCTTCTTACCACTCCATTGATTGCACCCTTTTCCCTTCTTTTTTTTTTTTTTTTTTTTTTTTTTTTTTTTTTTTTTTAAAAAAATTAATTTAATTTAATTTATTGGGTTTTTACTGTCCAGTCACTTGCATTAACCATAACCATTATCCTTCTCTTTATTCACATTTTAGAATCTAACCTTTCAATGTGGTTAAGCCATATTTAGTCTTACTTTTTCTTTTGTATTTTTAGTTTAACATCTAGCATATGAGTGGAGAGGAATCAAACTATTGGACGCATGATCGATGGTATGTGTCTAAATGAATTAAACTATTTTCAAATTGATATATGTCATATGAATTTAGCTGTGAATTAAATGTCCATTTAGTCTCATTTCGAGTGATTATGAAGAAAGTTTTGAAAATATATGATGTCATCATTTTCATTACTTAAATACTTTGTGAAATGAAATTGTTAGAAATGATGGAATCTTATGTTCAAACTTGAAAATATCATGTTATTTTAGTAATAAAGTGAGAAAAGTAGGATGCATTTTACCTCCTGCCACTATTTAATATAATAGAAGTGATTATGAAATTATCAAAAATTACTTTTATCATTTTTAAAATGACTAAAAAATATTTCAATTATTAAAAATAAATTTTAATCGTATAAAAAATGTATTTAAAAGTATAAAAATTAAACATTAAATTGATTTTTAGTGGTTAAATTTGTGTTTAACCCTGACAAAATTGATTTTAATTATTTCGAAATAGCAAAATTACCCAAACATAGGCCCAGAGCAAAGAATAGGTCCAATGGGCCCATTGAGCCCAGCATTCGATTGCCATTAGGCCCATAAGTAAACCCGTCCATCTAACTGTTCGGCCAACCTTCGTCCCGCCGCAGTCCCTGGTTGTCGCCTGAGAGCCCCGAACAAGGAAAGCTTTCAAACGCCCTGCTATTCGGCCGCCATCTCCTCTTCCCCTTCCTAACCGGTGCTTTCTACCGGCAAACATGACTTCCGGCGGCGGCGGCGAAGTTGAAGTCAAGGAAGTGTTTATAGGGGCAGGCTGTAACAGAATAGTGAACAACGTTTCTTGGGGAGCCTGTGATTTAGTGGCTTTTGGCGCTCAAAACGCCGTTGCCATCTTCTCTCCTAAGGTCTGTATCATATTAAGATCCACTTCCTCTGTCAAGTTTCCACAACCGGAAAAATGCTGAACTTTACTTCCTTTTTGTTCTCCTTTATTTTCGAATTTCACAGTCTGCACAAATTCTGACGACTCTTCCCGGTCACAACGCTTCTGTGAACTGCACTTATTGGCTTCCAAGTAATAAATTTTCGTTTAGAGGTGAGCTGAAGTTTTTCCCATCGTCATCATCTTGAAATCAATGATTCTAAACGTTTAATTTTCTCCGTGGTGTATCTTAGAAATTATACTCCAAGGACTATATACACCTTGTAGCTTACTTGGGAAACAAGAACTAGCGTGTGGACCTTTTTTTCCCCTCATTTCTTAATTGTACCTTCTTGTCCTCAGCCAAGCATTTGAAGTGTCATTATCTGCTATCTGGTGACTCTGATGGTGCTATTCACTTATGGGAGTTGTCTCTTGTGGACCAGAAGGTAATACCTTTTCCACAGCTTCACTGGATTAATTAATACTCAATTAAGCTTGAAGGATGTTTTGTTGAGTTTGTGACCCAACTTCCCGCGTGATTTCTAATCAGTTGAATTTATTGGAGGAAGTATATGGAAGTGAAACATTTATGCAATGTGGAAGATTTTATGGGTGGATCTTTTTTATGTGTTTGTATATATCTGATCGGGTTAATGCATTCATGTTTTAATGTTCTAACGAAACTTGTGTTTGTATAGTGGAGAAATGTTTTACAACTACCAAAATCACACAAGAAAGGCATCACATGTATTACTGCACATATAATTTCTGAAACGGTGGCAATTGTTGCGTCTGCTTCTTCAGATGGTTCAATTTGTGTTTGGGAGGTTGTTTTCCCGTCTACCAATGAAGGTAAGAAAATAATTTTTATAAAATAATGTTTGTTTTCTGCTAATGCCTGTTACACTTATATCTAACTAAAGATATTCCGCACTAAATCAAACTGGCCTGTAAGATTGTTTAATTCATTATTTCGCCCTCTCCAGTATTTCATAATTGGGTAAAGAAGTGGATTACTTTTGGAATTTTTGCAATTATATTGTTTTCTTATTGTTGGCTTTTTCGTGGTTAAAAAATTATTAGAAGGGATTTGCTACTGTGCTTGCTTTTTCTATATGCTGAACTATCGATTTTTTTAATGCTTACTTCTTTAGTTAAGTGCCTCAAACATGAACAATGGTCACTGATAATGTTAGTTGGAACTTCCTCTTAATGTTTACACATTTATGTAATGGATATATATTGTTAGTATATAAACTTTCACCTTGATGTGAAACATTAAGGTCTTTCTAAAATACATGCTCTATATCTTATTCTTTTAGGTAATTGTACATTGTTGTTGCTGGACTCGCTCATGGTTGGTTCAAAATCTATGGTGGCACTTTCATTAGCAGAATTGCCTGGAAATGTCAGTTATATGGTCCTGGCTATGGGAGGCTTGGATAATAAGATTCATCTGTATTGTGGGAAGAGAACTGGAGAGGTATCTAGTTAGTACATTATGAATTTTTATTCTACTTTCATGTCATGAACTATAAGCCATATTTAGAAGGTTTTGTTTTTGCCCTTCAATGTACGCAGTTTGTTAAGGCATGTGAGCTCAAAGGACATACAGATTGGATTAGAAGTCTGGACTTCTCTTTGCCTATGGGGAAAAATGGAGAAGCAAACAGCATTATGCTTGTAAGCTCATCTCAGGACAGAGGCATACGCATATGGAAGATGGCTCTTCATGGTTCTTCACCTGACATAAATGGAGGATGCAAAAAAGAAGAAATAAGTTTAACATCTTATATACAAGGTCCTATATTTACTGCTGGACCATCAACTTACCAGGTATCATTAGAATCTCTTTTGATTGGACATGAGGATTGGGTATATTCGGTCCAATGGCAGCCGCCTTCAGCTACAGAAATAGAAGGGGTTCCATGCTATCAATCTGAAAGCATCCTTTCTGCATCTATGGACAAGACAATGATGATTTGGAAGCCCGAGAAGACTTCAGGCATCTGGATGAATGTGGTTACTGTTGGAGAGTTAAGTCATTGTGCTTTAGGGTTTTATGGTGGGCATTGGAGCCCTAATGGAGATTCAATTTTAGCACATGGTTACGGTGGGTCTTTTCATCTCTGGAGAAATGTTGGTATCAGTTCAGATAACTGGAAACCTCAAAAGGTTCCCTCAGGACATTTTGCTGCTGTCATGGATATTTCATGGGCCAGATCTGGTGATTATATTATTTCAGTCAGCCATGACCAGGTGAGGTGCAAATTTTGGTAATCCGCCTTGTATTATCTCATTGTGTCATTACGTGAATATGAAAACTTTAACTAACTGCCCTTGTCTTAATTCATTGTGTCATTTGAGTGTATTTTATCAACCTTAGTTTTTTTTTTTTTCCCCATCTCTCTAGCCAAGAAATAATTGCGAGATTTTCTGGCTCTGAAAAAAAAAAAGGATAAAATATGGTAAATGCACTCCCTTTCATTCGTGGTTGAGACTTGTAGTTTTGTGTTAACTGTGTGCTTTCTTTGTGTCTGGCTATCTAGTTGAGATGATACTGGGAAAATTAGCGAGAAAGAGAAGTTTCAAGTAGGAGGAGTTTTTTCTTCCAATTTAACGCGATAGGCTAGGCAAAGGGTGTGCCCGCATGAGAGTGAGAGGGGAAAAATTTAGCTTCCGGTGGACACAAGATGTTTGGGACCCATGATAAATGGTTGGTTAGAGCGGTGGGAAAAATCTTGGGTCAGAGGAGTATCTAGTTAGATTATGAGTGCAAAGGCACTTTTTGGTTAGTCTAGTTTTGGCTGAATAGGGGAGGCAAGGATCTTAGCTATGTACCGTTTCTCTATATAAATAAAAGGATCCTCTTGGAATAAAATAATACGAAAGGCAATGAGATCGTTCTCTGTTACTTAATGCTGATGTCTACTGATGTCAATGTTTTGCAGACAACTCGGATTTTTGCTCCCTGGAAAAATGTCAATTCTCTTGAAGGAGGTTCTTGGCATGAAATTGCTCGACCTCAAGTTCATGGTCATGATATTAATTGTGTCACCATAATACAAGGGAAGGGGAACCATCGCTTTGTCAGTGGAGCTGAAGAGAAAGTTGCTAGAGTCTTTGAAGCTCCATTATCTTTTTTGAAGACATTGAGTCATGCCACACTGCAGAATTTCGTGGCCACTGAAGATCACCTTGTGGATGTTCAGATTTTGGGTGCTAATATGTCGGCTCTTGGCCTTTCACAGAAACCTATTTATGTTCACTGTGAGTCTTTCTTCAATATTTCCCCCATTCTAGAGCGCGTTCATTCTGGATAAATATGACTTTCAAGTTTAAAGCTTAGAATTTTAGCCTAGTACCATTCGCAATCTACAGTATGAAACTTAAGTTTTGTGTGTGTGTGTATATATATATATACAGACATCCACACGCACCTTCAATGTTCCACTTTTCAAATCATCTGGAATGTAAAACCATTGCTTGATGGTGAAATTTCTAATTCAACTTGAAGCAGTAATATCTCGGTTAATTGCTACCGAGTCTTTGCAATCTTTTGTTCCGTTATATGAGTATGTATATTCAAATGTTATGAGTTCTAACCATTCATCTTTTTATGCAGCTGCTGATAAGACACCAGATAGGAGTGGAAATGAAGGTATTGACACCCTTGAAACCATTCCCGATGCAGTTCCTGTCGTTCTTACCGAACCTCCCATTGAAGATCAATTGGCATGGCATACACTTTGGCCAGAGTCGCACAAACTTTATGGTCATGGGAATGAGCTATTTTCTATATGTTGTGATCACAAGGGGAAGCTTGTTGCTTCATCCTGTAAGGTATATCACCTAATCAGTTCATCTATTTTTCATATTTATAGAAAATAAGTATTCATTTCTATTTAAATAGTCACCCAAAAAGATAATGTCTTTTGTTTCTTATCCTGCTTGAACAAAAAACAGTAGTTTTATAGATTTGGTATCTAGTATTATTGTTGCTTTGCCTATTTATTTTTCTTTTTATTTGGGAAATGAATGCTTAATTACTTTATTATTAGAAAACACACATAGAGTTCTTACAATTTATAATCCAATAAAGATTCTCAAGATATATATATATATATATAATCTCACTATTTGACTAAGAATGCAGTGGCAATTTAAAATTTTATTCTCAAGTAGCATAACTTCTGAAGTGTTAATTTGGTAGCATGACTTCAAGTTTAAATTCATTTCAGCTCTTGAAAAACATTTGTGAATTAATCTAAAAGGAGTAGTAATCTGGATTCTTAATTATGATTGTGATATTGAAGAGGAGATTTTCGAGCAAATATTTTCATGCATAGGACACACTTTAGCTTTTATATGTTACAGTTCATATTTTAAACTATCTATAATGTATAGGCACAAACGGCATCAGTGGCAGAAATATGGCTTTGGGAGGTTGGTTCGTGGAAGGCAGTCAGTCGTTTGCAATCTCACAGCTTGACAATAACACAAATGGAGTTTTCCCACGATGACAGTATGCTATTGGCAGTCTCAAGGGATCGCCAGTTTTCTGTTTTCAAAATCCAGAGAACAGGTACCTCTGACCTACTTAACATATGTGAAGATATATACTCTTTTTGTTAACATTGTGAATCCTAATCTCCAGCAAGACAGTCTTGAAGCAAGCAACAGTTCTTTGTTTCGGTCTTGAGATAATTGCATAATGTACATGTTGACTATGTGAAATGAGCCCTCTATGGTTTAAATGCTATACGATGCCCTCATCCTTTGAGATGATTTGATCTCTCTCTCCCCCCAGCTTCCCCCCTCCCCCCTCTTCTCTCTAGGAAACTAATAGTATTTTAGGAGAGAAGAGGAGAGGAATACAAGGATGAAATCCCTCATGGCCAATGGGATCAACTATCAATTGGCGTGATTCGTGAATAAGTGCATATTGTAGTTACGAAAAGAGTTGGACACAGTCACTCCTAAGAGGCCGGCATAGAATCTGACTACTCCAGGAAAGTCATCCAAGGGAGAAATGGAGCATCTGAAAATCCTTCAGTTCTTCGTAGACCTAGGTTCTCAAAATATAGTGAAAATGGCACTAGTCCAAGTTGTTAGCCCTACCTTCATAAGGTTGGCCTCGTAAAACTTACTATACCCTTCCGAAGTTGCACACTTCAGAACCCAATCTTTTATTCAGAAACGCCCTCCATCTTCTGAATCAAACTCATTATAACTAATTGAAAAAGTCATCTGGCCGTCCCGTGTAAGTGCTACACTTTTGTCTTTCGTAGGAAGAATCCCCTAATCTGAGGAGTTTCTTCAAATGAGCTCCCCTCCTCCCTCGCTAATATGAGTGCATCATCATTATGGTGGAACCTACAATCCTCACCACACCCTCCCCCCCCCAAAGAAAAGCATACACACCTAAAATTCTGTATTTTGATTATTGGACTCGTTTTAATATTTTCATCTTATTTCTCGAAATTCTTGATTTTTCTTGTTTGGCCAATGTTAGAAATTTTACTGGTCTTTTCAGATCACCCTAATTCTTAACTGCTTTAGGAAATGTAGGTTCTGCATAATACAAATTAATTGCTGCACTTCTCAGCATTTTCTCCCATTAATTAGTTATTACATTGAAAAAAAGGAAAGGAAAGAGGAGGGAGAGAGAGAGAGAGTGAGGAGTGAGAACTATAGTTTTTAATATAAATTATTTGCTGAATCCGTTCAGGCTCTGATGAAATCCACCATGAGCTTATATCAAGGCAGGAGGCACACAGAAGAATCATATGGTCATGTTCTTGGAACCCACACGGTCATGAGTTTGCAACAGGCTCTAGGGATAAGACTGTGAAGATATGGGCTGTGACAGCTGAATCTTCAGTTAAGCAGCTAACAACTCTCTCACAGTTCAAATCTAGTGTCACCGCTTTATCATGGGTCGGTCTTGATCCCAAAAGCAATGGATTCCTTGCAGTTGGAATGGAAAATGGCCTCCTTGAGTTGTGGAATTTGTCTATCAATAGAACAGATAATGTTTGCTCAAATGTAGTTGCTTCGGTCGTTAAACGTCTCGATCCATTTGTGTGCCATGTTTCCTCGGTCAACCGCCTCGCATGGAAGGAACCGGAGAAGAGTGGTGAAGAGTGCAGGAAGTTGCAACTTGCATCCTGTGGCGCTGACCACTGTGTTAGAGTGTTTGAGATAAATGTTCCAGTATGAAAAGGGATATATCTTTGTATTATAGGTTGGAATATTGCTTGTTTTGTACATTATGATCGGTTTTCAATTTTGCCCCGACAGAAAGTAAGTAACACTCACTTAACTTTTATCGTATACATTTTTTCCCATCCTGTTTGGGCTGCTGATCTGTATATTTATTTCCATTTCCAGTTCTAACCTTTTCTAAGGAAACAATGGATTATATTATATTTGGGAGTAAATTTGAAATTGTTTAGATCACTTTAATTTTATACTTTTAATCGCAATCTTCAAACTATGTTAAAGTTGATT
The DNA here is from genome assembly GCF_027475165.1 of Benincasa hispida. Lineage (NCBI taxonomy): Eukaryota > Viridiplantae > Streptophyta > Magnoliopsida > Cucurbitales > Cucurbitaceae > Benincasa > Benincasa hispida. Next base: position 49,277,193 of record NC_143484.1, on the reverse strand, counting down.
TTAAATTAATAAAAACATTTTTGGAGTGATTTTGAAAATAACGAAAGTTATTTTAACAATTTTAGAATCGCTCTCAAATATGTTAATAGTCTCTGCACTTATAATCATCTTATGAATTGTTCTAAAATTGACATCCATCGACGTCTCATTAAAAAATTGATCACATCGCATTAAAATATTAGTTTTAAAATGGGTTATTTTTTCAATATGATAAAATGAACTAAAATATTTGCAAAATATAGTAAAATGTTGTTCTATAGTAATAGATACTAATAAACTATTATCATTAATCACTGTTAGTCTATTAGTGTGACATTTTGTTATATTCGGAAATATTTTTAATAGTTTTACCATTTAAAACAATTTTTCTTTTAAATTGATCTCAAAATCAATGCAAATGTTTTTTTTTTTTTAAGTTCAACAATTAAAAAGGTGAGAAATTGAACCATTGATTTTTAGAATAATATTTTGTAACTTACCGAGGCAGCTATTTTCAGCCGGATAATGTAGCCTTGTTTCAAAATCTTGTCAACTATAATAAATGGAGTCATGAATGATCTAATCATGGGTTGATTTATTCAAATACACCTTTATATAAAAATGAATAGTCAGAATGAGAAATGTAAGAGCTTTACAAGTCGGCAAAGGATTATTGTGTTAAGACCAATTTCTAACAAGGTAGGCTTGGCCAATCGGAAAGAAGAAACTAAGTCCTTAAATAATTGATAGATGAACCAATGAAAATAAATATCGGTGCTTTTATATGAGTCTAATATTGAGGCGAAGTCTTGTCTGCGCACAATATTAATTGCCTTCTGAATAATGCTTTCTTGCGTGGATCCTGCATTGCCTATATAGAATATTAGGTCCACAATAGATAAGGACTGAAATGAAGTGAAGGGACTCTTTAAAAAATACCAAAGTCAAAATTTATATCATTGTTCTTTGGTGGCTTTGAGTTCTATTCTATATTTATTATACGCATCAACTTGTAACGAGAAAATCAACAGTAAAAGCCTTTTGCAATAAGACTTCGTCTGGTTTTAGACAAAATTCAGTGGAATTCCCAAAATTCATTTTCGATTCTCACCAAAAGTTGGGCCCTTGATTCGATTTCAGCATCATTTCGCCAACTGTTTGAGAAAGATCTGCAGAATTTCAAATTTTGTTAATGATAAGATCTTTAATCAGTTTGCCTAATAAACCAAAATTCTGTACAGAAGTGATTGTAAAAGAAATGAAAGGAGAAAATGATGACAATGCAAAGCAACGTCTTTAGGAAGCAAAGACAAGCATGATTAGGTAAGACCCACGTGGCAAACTTGATTAACTGAGTCATAAATTCTGAAACCTGTCCCCATCTCCAAAAACAAAAACAAACCTCGTACATATTGTAAGAAAAGTTTCACCAAAAACTAAACCTGACATTTGTATATTATAAGACAATCCGGAAAGGAATCCAGCCACTGTAAATATCAGATACAATCACATGAAATTTATAGCATTTCACCTACAATGGCACATGCAAATTTAAGACTTCAAGATGTGAAAAGTTTCAAAGATGTAATTGATGCACTGACAATCAAATTCCCATCTGAATTAGGCTGATAATCTCACCAAAAGCAAGACTTCAGTCCAATCATAATCTTCAAATGAGATCTTGGCTAAAATCAACTTTGATTGGATTCTGATATCATTTTAATGAAAAAAGATATGAAGAATAAATGACAATAGAGATGAGATGTTACAAGTTAGAATATGTGCATTAATTGGATTCCATACTTTACAGCTTGTGAATGCCAACAGGTACCTTTGCACAGGGTATGAAGAAGGAAATGACAGATTTGGGAAGGAAGTTGAACAGCTTTCAGAGAACATAAAGCAGCCTCACAACTTTATCAGAAAGAAAAGAGTGGAAGATATCGATGGAAACAAGCCAGTGGTAAACACCCTTGTGAAGAGGATTATTCATCAGCCTATCGAACATGAGCCATAGCCTTCCAAAGGATTCAACCAAGCCACTGAACATGAGCATTCGTTCTCAGATGAGGCTGCTACACTGAAAAGGAAACCTGTAATTCTTATTTGTTCCACACTCAGTAAAGAAGATACAAAACGATCAGCAACATTGAATCTGTGAACACAATCAGGTATCAAAAGTATGAAGACAGAAACGTCAAGGTGAAGGGGCCATCTGCGAGGAAAGGATCATCTTTTGTTGAAAATAACTGATGGAGAAACTCATAGTTGGTATGGATGTGATTGACTGGAGAAACTTATAGTATTCAATTGCTGGATACTATAAGCAATTGACTGGAGGGGAGAGCGGACTCATACAAGGAAAGACTAGTACAGAGGTAATAAATAAAACCAAACATATCTGATATCAGCAGAGGGAACAAAAAGATTGATGCAAAAACTCTTGCTAATTCTATAACACATTGACTGCACAAGCACACCATGTTTGAGTTCAGAACTTACAGTATAACTTATAATCTCCATACCACTTATCATTTTCTATGACAATAAACAAATAATATGGCACACGAACAAGAAGACAACAACAATACTTATTATCTCTATCTCAGATACATGCACAAACCAATAGATACCAATAACAAGACAGACAATAAAATAGAAAATTGTAAGCAAAACCAAATACTTTATTCCAAAATTGTTTCTTCTTTCTGAACAGACTATAATGGTTGTGAAGTTCTCATCTGCTGCTTCATGTTGTCAGTGGGAAGCTGAGCAGAATTTTCAGGCAGCATTACAGCGGCTGCTGGCATGGCTTGGTACTGAGAAGGTGCTAGAGGCTGAGTATAGTATATTTGAGAATGAGCAGGGTCTGAAAATTCGTAGGCATAATTTGCAGTAGCAGATGTAGGTGCAACCGATTGAGATGGATGCTGAATATGAGAGTAACCCTGGTTATAGCCAACATATTGTTGCTGATGCTGACTTGCGGGAACCTGAACTAACGACTGAGGAGTTGTAGTTGTCTGTTTGTATGCATTGGCAGACATTTCAGTTTTTGCAATAGGGGCATTCCTCATGTGGTTGTATGCTGCAGTCGTAACCAATGTTGGATTGGGAGGGGTTTGGGGCCGGCCAGGAGGAATAGCAGTGGCAGACTCGCTGATGGTAGATTGCTGTACTGGCAAATTGCCATAAGCTTGACCCTGTCTGGCAGGCAGGTAGTAGACTGGATACTGCTGTTCCATTTGATGGGGATGATGATGGTGCTGAGGAGAATATACAGGGAAAAATGCTGGAATTTGAACTGCACCAGATGGGTGCTGGTGGATGTAGTGGGCGCCTGCATGTATGAATTGCTGTGGTTGAGGTGGGTGTTGCTGTGGCTGTGGCTGTTGTTGCTGTTGCTGTTGTTGCTGAAGTTGCTGGTGTTGATGCTGGTCGTACTGAGAGTGTAAAACATATCCTGATTCTTGGACCTGTTGTGGAATATGAACCCGGGCGTTCTGATCAGAAACATTGACTTTTGGATCTGCGGGACTGCCAGGAAGCCTAACGGCTGAAGTGGGGATTTGATGAACAACTTGTTCTTGATACATCACAGGTTTTGAGCGAGACATCGGATTGTTTAAACTACTATCACTGAAGAAACAAAAGAAAACAGAAAGAAAATGCACGAACTCAGACTAACAACCAATTATCACTCCAGAACAATCATCGCAAACTTTAATTGATAATAGAAATTAAGCAGAATGAGTAATACCAGAGAATGATAAAGAAAATCAAGCAATTAGTACCTTGACACCGAGTCCGGGGAAGGTATATCAACAAGTCCACTTGATTTCTGCTGCAATTGGGGAGCTAGAGACTGTGGCTGAGGTGGTAGTGGTTTCCGGTATCCGACCGGCGCCCCGTGGTCCGATCTCTCGTCATCGGAGATCACCCGATTTGTATATTCTCCTACACCTACTCCAGCAGCTGAGCACACCGGAATTGCAGAGCCCGCCGCCGCAGAAGCCACAATAGTTGTAGGCAAAGGAGGCGGCGAAGAGAGTGCCGTGAAAGCTTCATCTTGCTGTTTTTGACCAACACTCATCTGCGAAAATTGCTCCTCAATTCCCACCTTCTGATCTTGAACTCGAACTGCACCAGCAGCAACCCCACCGCTATTGCCACTATCCTCCACATGGACCCGAATCGGCGGCAAATTCGCCAGAGAAGGCGAAGAAGAAGTAGACCCAAATGACGACGTGGTCTCGATCATCGGTGAATCAGGGACAGAATGAACATCCTGTTTTCCACCCTTACCATTTCCAAACGACCCAGGCTGAGAACCATCCGCCTCCCTCGGACCCGAATCGAGGTTATTAACACCGACATCATCATCAAGCCCTAGCAAGCAATTGACCGATGCAGAGTCAGAAAAACCTCTATTGAGCAAACCGGCACCATTTAAAGCATTCAAAAACCAGTCCTCGGAACTAGTCGAGCTCTCGAGAATTGGCCCGATCGACTGAGAAACATCCGGCTTAATCGGGAACAGGAACAACCTAAGTCGCGAGGGTTTTGCCGCAGGGTTAGACGAATTACTCGCCGTCCGATCATACTCATCAATCATATTCTCCAAATCCTCATCAGTGGTTACAGAAATGAGAGAATCCAAGTCCTCATTCGGAAGCTGATATTTCAGAGTAAACGGCCTACCATTGAGAAGCGTCTTCGACAAACGCGCAGTGAGGTCAGATAAAGACGTATGGCGGTCGACAACAACGATCCGAGTCTCACCACAGACATAGCATAGAGTCTTATCATGAGGGCGAGGGACTATATGGCCGCCATAGCTGCACATAAGGCGGAGACGGCCAGCGAGAGGGCCGGGAGCGAGAGGCTCATCCCACGTGTCGGTGTTGCGAGACCTCGGAGAGGAGTCCAACGACTCCGGATAGTTAAGATGAGGCGACACCACCGGTGGAAGCGGTTGAGTGGGGGGCGGAGGCGGCGGTTCCGTCATGGCGTACGGCGGAGGATGGGCGGAGTTGGAATTTGGGAGCAGAAAGCTAAAGGGAGAGAGAAAAGAAAACCCCAACTTTTGGTCTTTCTTAAAGAACACGGAGGACAGTAATTAAAAAATAAATAAATATATAAATAAAATCATTTAACGCACTTTCCTGAAAATCCGATTGTGGTACAGTTAGAATAATTAACAGATTAGGGAAAAAAAGGTAAAATAAAGCAATAATCAAGGGGGGTTGGGAGTTACAGTTACTTAGTTAGGGATGAGAGAGTAAAATATTTCCATAATGATTTGGGGCATGAAATGGGATTTCCATGTAAATGGAGGGACCGATTATGGAAATATTTGGGTGAACCGTGAACATGTTGTTTGTTTTACGGTGGTAAAAAAGTGAAGGGTAAAAGGGGGACAAAATAAAACCGGACCGGGTTCAAACTGGGGGTGACAGCTAAGCACACTGATTGGCTCCAGTTGGGCTGCATGGGAAGGTGTGTGGGCTGTAGCTGTTTGCTGGATCATCATTTTTTTTTCTAGTGAATTTTTCCTTTTATTTTTTTCTTTTTGTCCTGTCAGTTATACACCCTTTAGCTTTTAAAATATATTGTTGTTTATTATTTTTGTGGGATTTTTTCCTTTGTGGTATTTTGCATAATAATCCTACATGGAGATGGATAGACTAAAATGTATTTTGATCGACTTCGCTTTTTTTTTTTTTTTTTTTAATAATTGTGTTGATTTAATTTTAACTTTTCAGATATTTTTTAATCTTAATTTCTTTTTATTAAAAATATATGTATATTTCTTGAGTATAATATAAGATTAAAATTATCTCTATAAAGAGACTCCAACCGCCATCTAAAAATTATTGTTGAACACAAAATAATAATAATGAGGAAGAGGAGAGATCAGTTTAGTGTTATGTTTCTATTTATACATGCATTATGATAAGTGTGACATAATAGCTTTTGTATTGTGGTGAAATGAATCGATCTGGATATTATTATGTATTGGTATGGTTTTTTAAAAAAATATATAAATGTCTATTACACATTTATAAATATCTATTCTCATCTATTACTCATAAACAGTAACATTTTTACTATATTTATAAATAAATTGATACATTTTTCAAAACAACCGAGACAATATCAAACAAAAACGCCTCATCAAAACAACTTTTTAACTGCATTTATTTGTTAATTTAACATATTTACTTAAGATTTAGATATAAAACAGATAGGATTTATATATTTTTTTTTAAATATCCACTCGTATCTAAGTAGAAAACTTAAATAAATAAAATCAAGATATTAAGTTTAAACAACAAGAGAAAATCCATTAAGTTTAAAAAAAAAATCGATAAGAACCAGAAATTACCGATTAAAAAAAGTAAAATATTTTTAGATGGATTAACAGATTAACATAGGGAGGATGTATAGTTGAGATAAATACCACATTATAATTTATAAGTTTTAGTTATATAATTATATTTTCAGAAATTCAATTATACCCTTACAACTTTAGAAATTATATGAATTTAAACCAAAATCTGTATTAATTTAAAACTAAAACTTTTGATAGCATCAATTCAAACTATAAATCAATAATTACACTTTTTTTTCTTACAAAAGTATTGTAATTAAGGTGTGAGATGAGAAAATCGAAGTTCATACCTCAAACTTGATAATACAAGCACTATTAGTTGAGCTACATCCTTATTGACATAATTGTACCAATTTAAACCACTCTCACAAACATATCAATTAAAACTCTAAACTTTCATAAATGTATCTAAAGAAAATATAATTTGAGATTTAAATTGATACACTTATGAAATTTCAAGGTTTAAATTGATATGAATTTTAATAGGTACAATTATTAATTTTGGATTTAAATAGATACATTTATAATAGCTCGTGATTTAAATTGATATAATTATTTGTTTATGATTTAAATCGATACACTGTAAAATAATATTTATCTTTTTATCTTTTTATATTTATTTTGGCAAAACCAAGATTTTTATTTGGACGATGTAAGATGAGGCAAACGCAGTCTCGGCAGTAATCTGGTGGCGCAATTCGCCAAATTCTTCAAATTAAAATATCAAATTAAAGGACGAAAAGAAAAAACAAAACACCCACACGAGGCAACGAAGCCGAAAACCACGCGCCTTCTCATTGGCCAACTACTTGTGCGAAACTACTATTAAACGCGCGTGTAGAGAAACAGCGCGTGGGATTCGAAGATGCTGTGTTGTAAAGCGACAAGGTTTTGCCAACTGCCAAGCCAATGTAAAATTACTTAATTAAGCCTCTTTTTTTTGTTTTTCTTTTTTTTTTTTTTAAATAAAACGGTAAAAATAGAGATTCTGATGGGGAAGGGAAATCAGGTGCTTCTAGTGTACATACTATTTTTGGTGTGATTGATCTGCTCTCGCGCCACGTAAGACCCTGGAATTTCAAATCCGGCAGCTACTCCACCACCAATCCGGGATAAATTCTCAAATATTCCCATTTACCATTAATATATAATTATATAATTATTTTAGAGAGCCACTTTATAGGATATTATTAAAGTTAATAATCAAAATGGCAAAGATTTTTCCTATATAGTTGATTCGAGTTGATAGTGTAGATAAGATAATTAAGATCATAATATATATCTCGTTTCTTATTTAAGAAAAAATATTTTTTTAATACATAAGATACTTTTTTCTCAAACAAGAGTAAATAAGATATTTAATACCTAATAATGATAAGTGATAATCCACTTTTAAATTGTTGATATGAAACTGTAGTAGGATTATTCTGAATATTAACCTCTAATTTCAAAACCGTTGTATATACTCGATCAAGTACATATATTTTTAGTCGTTAATCTGAATATTTTTAAATTATTTTTTCATCTCTCTAACATCCACAATTTTATTTCTTTTAGTAATCAATTTCTTTCCTAAAGTTTCATTTCTTTTAATATTGTTGTTCAAAATTTTTGTGCTGTTTTCCAAATTCAAAATGTGACCGAAAAATAAAATTGATTTAAGTATATCATCGCTTTTCTTCCACATTTTTTTAAAATAAAGCTACTTCTTTTTTTTTTTTTTAGAGAAGCTACTTTTCCAATTTGATTTTGACTTTTCAAGTTTTTTTTTCAAAGGTTGACTTTTTAAATTATTGATCCTTTTTTTTTCTTTTTGTTTATTTAACTATAATATTACATTAATGTGATTTTTTTAGTACAATAGGAAGTAGGGAGATTCGAATCATAATTGTCGTAATTACTAATACATCCATATGTCAATTCAGTTATACTCATTTTAACATGTGATTTATTATATTTAATGACCAAAATAAACTTATTTATCTATTTAATAAAAGAAGAGTTAAAAATTTTATAGATACAATACCTACATGCAACAAGTCCAACAATCCATCAATAATGGAGTAGAAGCAATATAGAAAATTTTGGTTATAAATTATTAGAACATTATAACTATAGTGAAATTTCAGATGAATAAATTGTATAATGATGTGTTCTATAGCACATCAGGATTGATATTCGACTATTCATTAGGCTTGTCAACACCATGAAAAAGGAGGAGAATATTAGTCTAAATTGATTCAATTGTCTTTTTCAAGTAATTATATAGCATTATATGACATTTAATAATCTTTGCATTGCATATTTAAATGAGAAAAAATTGAATTTTGATTGATCAAGTTGGTTCAATTTAGACTCGTTTGATAAAAATGACTTGATTAATTGTGTTTAAGTCCAACAAGCTCAACTCAAATCAAAATGAGATTAGGAAAAAAAAAAAAAAAGTAATAAAAATACAAAGGCATCATCATCAAATGCAAACAAATAATCCATAAAACATATTATTTGCTTCTTTTTCTTCCACGACGAGAGAAGATTCTTGAAATTAAAATAATAGAAGTATCAAATTCAATTATAAGCTCGTTTCATTAATGTAGAATTAGACAATAATTCGAATTGTCAAAACCGAACCCTTTTTCGTAATTTTCAAATTTTAAATGTGAAGAAGGTCCAATTTCTTGTTCAATAAAATAATTGAATAATTGTAAAATAATACCAAAAAAAAAAAAAAAAAAACCCTTTTCCTCTTTGGAAAATTAGAGGGCCAATTAAATTGCACCAATTTTGAAAAAGTACTTAATGGACCACGCTACAAATTATTTTTGTTTCAAAGCATTATTATTTCCATTAAATGTACCATCAGAAAGTATTTCAAGAAAAGCAGAAAATAATAAGAGAAAGCAAAAAAAAAAAAAAAATGCATTCAATTAAAGATAGTTGCGGCTTGGACAACAACTCGTGGTCGAGGGGGGTTCGGATGGGTTGTTCGGGATCACGAAGGGAATATGAAGTTTGGAGGTTGCAAATTCATCCAAAGATGTAGTAGTATCAGTCTTTTGGAAGCGGAGGCTATTTTGGAGGGTTTGAGTGCGATTGAACATGAGTAGTCTGGTTCCAACCCCATCGAAATGGAATATGATGCTCTTGAAGTTTGAATGGGGATGACTTCTCTTGTCTGAGACTGTGGTCTTCATTGAGGATATTCTTTTAGTTGGGTACATTGTGAGTTGTCCAGTTTTGTCATATTCTTCGAGAGGAGAACAAATTTGCTCATAATATCCACAACTTTGGCCTCTTTTTAAGATTGGGTTTTGTTCCAAAAAAGACGTTTTCCCCTTATGTGTTCTTCCTCTTATTTGGTAGGAGTTTTCGATTTTGTTTTGTTGCTTTATTATATGCTGCCTAAAAAAAATAAATAAATAAAAAGAGGGTGGAAGTCTATAATGCATGAGTGGTGGGTGTTATTGAATCATAACGGTCAATTTTTGGTCCCTTTTTTCTGATGATTAATGTCCGTTATTTTGTTTTAGGCATTTTTTTTTCATGAGAACTTTTGTTTTTAGTTTTTAATCATATTTTTTTAATAAAAAAATTACTTTTAAATTCAAGTATATAGGTGACAACCCAAGTAAAAATGTGGCTAAACCGAGTATAGTAGTAACCACGGAGTAATTTCCCAATCTCAACTATACGGAAAAAAAATCATAATCCAATCAAAGAAATAAATTTATCACCCAAATCAACTAATTTGTATCTTTTCTAAAAAGACTTAGTTTCACAAAATTGAAATCAATATGCACACTATATTAAAATTCTTATCGATAGTTAAGTATTTTTAAAAAGAAAAAGAAAAAAGAAATTAGTTGCATACAAAAAAAAATTGAAAAAGAGAAATTAAACAAATAGGTAGGGAAAGAGCAATAATTCATTATTGACTTCATCAAATTATTAGATATAAGTTTAAATTATAAACATTATCCTTAGTTGGTTTGAGTTGTACGATTGCATCTAATTAAATCCACTCTCATTTTCTAATTGATAGGTTAGTGGTTTTGTTAGCTCAAAGAAGGGCAAAATTATTAACCCTTTTCCTCTACTCTTCAAAATGTTTTTATATTTTTAATAAACTTCAACCATTCTTCAATCAAGTGTAACATATATTTAAATAAAAATTGTTATATTAAATACAGTCATATTCAAAATCAAAATTCATTTAAATACTTTAAAATAAGAATAAGACAATATCAATAATGTAGTATTTTATTTGCACAATAAAATTAACGAAACACTAAAATAAGTTCGATACAACCACTCCAAACTAAACAAACCTAACCCGAACCATGGATGGATAGAGTAAATTTATTAGGGAATTGAATGTATTGAGTTGAGGTTGTAGGTGTATAGGGGAAGCATTGTTGAGTAGTATGAAAGGGTAATATTGGTCATTGTTCTTTTTCTCTTTTACTTCATTATTCACTCTTTGCAGCAAACCCTCAATTTGATGACATGATGCTGACACGACACACCTTTTGTCCTCCATCTTCCCCCTAAACTAAAACATCACAATCTTCCTCTTTTCATATAATATAATTTAGCCATTATCGATGTTTGAAAAATTCGATAATCCAAAAATATCGATCAATCCAATTCAACTCATGTGATTTGGGTTGAATTCAAATAAATGAAAATTTTATGGGTTGGATTAGTTCATGAGTTCACCTAATATAACCTAAACCAACCTGAATTTATTGTTAACTTTAAAATATATTTTTTTCTTACTTATAACACAATTATTTATACATATATTGATTTTAATTTTATTTAATTTCAATATTTTTTTGAATAATTTATTCTTCAACAACTATTAGAAGTAGTTTCTTTACGCTTTAGAAAGAAAATTTCCACTATATAAATTGAAATTGAGTTGTTAATTTTAATTCAATATATGCAAATAATTAAATTAGACTTTTACATATTTACGTTTTGCTTCTTTTTAAAATAAAATTTTAAATAAATGATTCGATTAACTTGAACCAACCCAACCTAAATATTTCATGGTTGGGTAGGGTTGGGTTCATTTTTTAATAAAGGTTATTTGGATTGAAAAAATTTACAATCCGAACAATTAGGTTGAGTCTAAAAAGTCTTTCAACCCAACTCATGAACACTCCAGTAGACATTATAATCTTACTTGTGGATTTTGTAGACATTTGAAAACATTGTTGCCTATATTTTGAATTTTGTAGACATTATGACCTTTCTTGTGAATTTTGGAGACTTGTTTTGTTATAATAGATTTTTTGGATATCGTGGAATCTTATGTATTTTTTATTGGTGATTCCAAGGTTTTTTTTTAAGGGAACCGATGGAACCAAACTAATCCAACCCATTTTTTATGGGTTGATTTGGTTTGGGTTCATTATTTAACAAGTGTTAGTTAGGGTTAGAAAAATACACAAACCGAACCATAAGATTGGGCCTAAAATATCCCTAAACCCAACTCAACCCAACCCACGATAAATCATCAATTAATCGAAAAACATAAGCTTATATGTGAAGGTAAACTTAATATTATATCATCTAGCAGTTCAATAAAATTTGACGAATATTAATTTATGAAGATTTTATCAAACTATAAAGAGTAAATTCTGAACAAGACCAAACTTACAAATAAATAAATATATATATTATATATATATATATATATATATATTATATATATATATATATATATGTTATTGATTAACTTGGTTGCATATAAGGTTGTGTATATAAACTCATAATTCAAATTTAGTTTGATGGTAACAATTTATACTTTATCTTTTTTTTTTCTTTCTTTGTTAATTGTTAATTAGTTATATTGTTATTGAAATTCTTAGTTGTTTATGTAAAAAAATAAATAAAAAAAAAAAAAACTGTTGATAATGTTATCAATTGATCATTGTCATGACTAGATTACTACCAGATAAGATATATCGTCTTGCAAAAATATGGTCCTAACTATTTCCTATTTTTTTAAAAGAAAATATAATGAAAATGGGATAAATATGAATTCAAGATTGAAATAAATTTAGTCGAATTGAACCATAGTTTAACTTGTATTGAAATGTTTAATTCTCCTATCTTTCATAAGGTTAGAATAAATAAATAAATTTAAATTAGTTAAACATTATGAATTAGGTTTACCCATGATGATTATTGTGTGATTTTAGAATTTTTTTAATTTCAACTATTAGTAGGGGAGGATATAGAACCACATTCATTATATGTAAAGTAGGTAAATTAAATCAACGACGTCTGTTTTGATAACAATTTTGATTTTTTATATCTAGTTCAACTATTTCTACCCATTGATTATTTTATTTTTGGAGGAATATTTTTAAAATTCGAACCAAGTTTTGAAAAGGGAAAAAAAATAGGTTGTAAAAACTTATTTATTTATTTTTCAAATTTGACAAAGGATTCAGGTGTTTATTCAAGAAAGATGAATACATGATAAATAAATGGTGAAAAAACCAATGCAATTATCAAAAAACAAAAACTAAAGCTTTGTTTGATAATCATTTCATTTTTTGTTTTTCGATTTTGAAAAATTGAATTTATTTTCTCTCAATTTTTTATAATAATTTGCATTTTTCTCAAATACAAGTGTTGAAATTCTTGACCAAATTTTAAAAACAAAAACGAGTTTTTTTAAAACTACTTGTTTATCTTTCAAATGTTGGTTTAGTTTTTTTTTTTTAAAAACATTGATAAAATAATAATAGTAATGATAATAAAACAAAAAATGTAGAGGTGGAAGGAATGTTGGCTTAATTTTCAAAAACAAAAACTAAGACTCGTTTGGTAACCATTTTGATTTTTGTTTATGAAAATTAAGCCTACAAACACTCATCCTAAGATTCCCACCTCTAAGTTTCATACTTTGTTAACTATTTTTTACCAATATTTTTAAAAACCAAACCAAGATTTGAAAATAAAAAATAATAATAATTTTAAAAAAGTTGTTTTTTATTTTTAGACTTTGCTAAAAAATCGACTTTATACTTAAGAAAAATGCAAATCATCGTATAAATTTGAGAGAATATACTTAAATTTTAAAAAACCAAAAACCAAAAACAAAATGATTATCAAACGGGACTCAAATAATTATGAGACGGGCCTAAACGATGCTCAAACAAATTTGAAATGCCCAATTTTCATGAGTCTAACAATTAATGTTACTCGTGAGAAGAAAGAATCTCAATTTTGATGCAATAGGGATAATTCTCATTCTCAAGGTATATTGATTTAGGATGACACACAACATTGAGGCATAAAGTAACACAAACATCAAAGCAAAGAGATTCTTGATATTGGAAAATGAGCAAAGATTTGAAGAAGGCAAAGACAATATAATGAAAAGGAAAGAAGGATTGAGAGGAAAATTGAGAACACATTTAATTTGGAAGCACTTTAAGCAACAGTTTGTCAAAGTGGTTTAAGGAAATTGCAATGCTTTACGGCTCCCCTCTCCAACTTGGCGTCAAAGTTGATATAAATAGACACTAACACACACCCACTTGCCTTCTAAAAGCCTTCACATTTTCAGAAAAATCCCATCTCCAATACATTCTTTTATATACTTGCTTCACCTTCTATCTCTCTTTCTTTTCTCTTTTCATTTTTTTTTTTGTCATTTCTTCTTCTCACATTTAACTTAAATCACTTTTTGGACAATTCATCGCTCTCAACACTGAATTTGGACCTAATTTCGTTTGCGTCCATCTCGAAAAATCGTTTGTTGTTGATTGAATCGATGTATATACATATCATAAAGTTGGATTTGCTAAGTAATTGAGTCCTTATTGTCTCTTTTATAACTGTTGGGTGCATATTTTCAAAATATAAAAATAAATAAAACTATTTACACAAAATAATAAATATTTAATCTTCTTTGATAAAGATTGGTAGAAGTTTATCAGTGATAGGAACTATTAGACGCTGATAGAAATCTATCAGTGTGCGTCTATCAGTATTTTTTTTTTTTTTGCTATTTTTGTAAATAGTTTGACCATTTTTCTATCTATGAAAATTTCCCTTTTGAAAATCTATATGCTCCAAATAATTACTTTTTCTCAATAATTTGTAGTTGAAATATTATTTTGGTCATCTAATTTAGTTTTGTTAAGTAATGAAACTCTTGTCATGTGATTGTCGCATGATGTATTTGATGCATATTTTGAAAATCTATATGCTCTTAGTAATTGCTAAAAAAAAGTCATATATATTTCTGTAGCATCTTTCACTATTTTTTCAAAATTTATAGTAAGTATAGTTGGGGATTCGACCTACAAGTGGTTACTAATACTCGATTTGGCACAAATATTAATAGATAACAAAAAGTTTATGTAAAAAAACAATAGATTAGCAATATGGATTAGATTTAAGTTTTATTAAAAGTATAAATATTAAAATTAGATATTTAAAAGTATATAGGTATAAATTAAACAAGTTCCACACTATAGAGACTAAAGTGATATTTTAAGGGTGATTTTTTTTTTTATAAACGAGCAGTAAAGAAATTTAGTGAAAGAGCTAAGACACAAAATTTACCTCTTTTGCTTTGATGATTAATATCAAATTTATTGGGTTTTGAGATGATCCAATTTTTGAAGTCCAGGTAATTTTGGCCCACCAACCCATTTTGGCTTTTGAAAATGGAGAAAAGGTCCATTTTGATATTTTTCTTGTTATATTTTTTTCGGTATAATTGAACGTGGATTTGACTAAATGGTATTAGCCTGCGCTCCATCCTATTCGTAATAATCATTGTCATATTGAATTATATATAAAAAAACTGGTAAGGACAAAATTTAACTTAAAAAAAAGTACATAAGGTAGCAATAAAATGACAACAATCAAAACAACTAAAAAATAAATCTTATTAAAGATTTTTTTTAAAAAAATATTTTTTTATACTCCTAACTATTTATCATATTTTTATTGACCTTATGAGTAGGTGCATAGGGGTTGGAACAATAAAGAAGATGACCTAAATTGAATAATGGAATCTGTTTTGTATGGATTAGAGAATCTTATCTTTATTATGACTTTGGTTTAGTATAATCATAATTGTTCTTCTATTTGAAGTTTTGAGAAGAAAGTGTTATTAAAATGAAAAAAAAAACATTTTTAGTCTCTCGATTTTGGGTGTAGTTTCTATTTAGTTCTTAGGTTTTCAAGTGTTGCACATTTGGTCTTTAAATTTCAAGTTTTGTTTCAATTTAGTCCTTAAGTTTCAAAATGTATAGTTTTACCATTGAGATTTGAGTTTTACTTCAATTTGGTCCATAGGTTTCAATATTTTACATTTTTAAAATCAATTTTCCATCGAGTAGCCACTTTCAATTATTGATGTCAATTTCTATTAATTAATTAAAATTGATTTTGAAGTGAAATTTTGAATTTAATTTTAAAAGTGATAAAAAATAGTGAAACTTAATTAATTATAATTCTTTTAATGACTTTTAATTTATTAACTTGATTAATGGTAAAGATAGAAAATAAATATTTAGTAAATAATCGATGTTAAAAGTGTAAATCTTGAAACACAGGGAACAAATTGAAGCAAAACTCAAATATTAAGGTAAAATTGTAACATTTTGAAACTTATGGACTAAATTGAAACCAAGCTCAAAAGTTAAGGATTAAATGTGTAAGATTTTGAAAATTATGGACTAAATAGGACTTAGACTCAAAATTTAGAGACCAGAAAGATATTTTTTCTTAAATTATAATATTCTTTTTATGTCAAAATTATATAAAATAATTAGCATTACATAATTTGAAGTAAAATAGGACCTAAAAACTTGTACAAATATTAAAATTGTATATTCAAACCAACATAATTATCAAAATTATAATAATTATGTAAATTTAAGAGTTTAGTTTTTATTATTTAAAGGTTCGATTTTTACGATTATTTTAAATTTGGGGTCCTATTTCAATACTTATATAAATTTGAAAGTTTAATTTTTATAATTCAAAGTTTGAGAGTGTAATTACAATTAATACCATATTTGATAGATACTTTTTTGCAATTTGCACTAATAATTAAGACTTAAAAGAATGCTTCAAAAAAAATTAAGACTTTGAAAGAATATAAAGCAAGGATGACGGAGATTTAAAACGATCTATTTGAAAATTAAAACTCTTAATTATAACTACATTAAGATGACAAGGCACATAGATCCTATATATTTTAGTGGAAATTTGATAAGACAGGTGAAAGACAGTTTATAAAAATTCAAATAAAATATAATGAAGATTCTGACATTTCACCTTAAATTAACTTTGTCCTTGATATTAATACATTTCTATTTCTATTTTATATTTCTTTAAAGAATGAGTTTGTCTGTTGATTTTTTCCCTACTTTTTCAATTTTGTTCTGAAAATTTAGTTAAAATTTGAGGTGCCTTGGGTAACTATTTTACTTTTTGTTTGTGGTTTTCAAAAATTAAATATTTTTTTCCCACTTTTTTACTCTAATTTGTATCTTTACTAAGTACAATAATTAAATTATCTATTGAATTTTAAAAATAAAAACAAGTTTTTAAAAGCTAATTTTTTTAGTTTTCAAATTTTGGTTTCATATTTTAAATCATTGATAAAAAGAAAAAAAAAAAAAAAGATAACAAACGAATAAATTTGGAAGTTGAAGTAGTTTCTAGTAATTTTCAAAAACAATAACTCAAAAATTAAGGCCACATTTGGTAACTATTTTGCTTTTTGTTTTTGAAAATTAAACCTATGGATATTACTTTTACCTCCAAATTTCTTCATTTGTTATCTATTTTCACCAATGGCTTAATAAATCAAGTCAAGTTTTGAGAACTAAAAAAATAACTTTTAAAAAATTGTTTTTGTTTTTTAAAATTGACTAAGAATTCAACTATTATATTTAAAAAAGATGCAAATTATTGTACGAAATGTGAATGAAATATAATTAATTTTCAAAAATAAAAATAAAAAACCAAATGCTTACCAAAATCGTTTTTTAAAGTTTAAGAGTTTGTTCAACTAAATTATTTTTTATTTTTTAAAAATAATTTCAAAATATCTCAATTAATATTTTAAAGGTTATTTCTAGTTATTTTAAATTGTAGTTAGTATTCATAAAAACAAAGGTTAAAAGGTTGGTGAAATAAAATTAGTATTAAACTCGTGAAAGCAAGCCTTGAAAGGTTTTTATTTTTAAGATTAAAAATGTGTTTAGTATACTTTTTCAAATGTTTTATTTTAAAAATAGATCATTTTAAAAAAAATTAAAGTGTCTGACATTACTCGAAATAAATTTTAAAACACTTTCAAAATATATTTTAAATCGTTTGTATCAAAAGATATTAAATAAAAATGACTTTTTCAAAAAGTATTTTGTTCTCTAAACAATCTAAACAAGCCCTAAATAGGTGAAGTAGTAAATTTTCCCCAAAAAAAAAAAAAAACAACAATAATAAACATCATAATTGGCTTTTCAAATAAGGGTGTACATAGGTTGAATTGAGTTTGATTGAGAGATTTTTTAGACCAAACAACTCTTAGAATTCGGGTTGGGTTGGATTGGGTTGTCGGGTTATTTATTCTTTTTCTTTTCTTTTTATTAACTTAAAATACTTAAATTTGTGTACAACACATACTAATAATTAAAATTTCATAAAACTCAAATATTAAATATCAAAATCCAAAATATCTACTACAAACTTCATACAAACATTATAAAAATATATATGAGTTATAATATATATATTAATAATACTAGAAATTCAGATAGGATTGGGCCAATCCGAATTTTTAAAAGTGCAACCCGAGTCCAACCCAACCAAAAAAAACATAAAAAATTCAATCCAACTCAACTCAAAATTAAAACGAATCCAACCCAATTCTTACAATTTGAGTTGTTTAATCGGGATTGTTTAGATTGTTGGGTCATTTGAACACCCCTACTTTCAAATATTTTAAAATTTGTGTTGAAATATGATATAATTAATTTTATCTTAATCTATCAATTTAAGTTCTTGGGTTAATTAGTTATTTAACGTAGAAAGGCCCTTCGTTTGAACTCGGTAAATTAATTTTTCTCCTAATTGATATAAAATACTATTTGTTAGATTTTAAATAAATTTTCTAATCTACAAGTGAGGATGACATGAGGGAAAAAAATTGTAGAACGATATTTAGTGGGTAGATACTAATGACATTAGTAAATGAAATATTGAATTAGTCGAAGAGGTCAAATTATTGATCACTAAACCTTGTTGTATGAGATAATTAACATTGACCCACCAATATGAGAATTTGATGATGGGGATGATTCACCACTTCAAAAATATCTTGCAAGTGGCCATTCTCTTATATCACTTTTCAACATTAGTCAATATCTATCTTAATTCATATATAGACATTATTGAATGATGGTAATTAATATGGTAAGCATCACACTCTTTGTTTTTTTTTTTGTTTTTTTCCTAATATATTAAGAGTACTTTGATTCGAATCCTTTAGAGTGCGTTTTTTTAGAATGTGTTTGGAGTAAGGAATTAATTATTGTAATCTTAAATTACTATAGTTGGGTTATAATAGTTTGTATTCAGGATGTAGATTATTTTAGTTTAAGTTATAATAGTATTTGTTTTAGTTGTAAACTATTTTAGTTTGAGAAGTAAATAGCAGACACTTTAGCAAATAAAAAAAGAACGATGAATATAAAATAGTAAAAATGGTAGCAAATAGAGTTTTTGAAATAGTATTGACGGTACCTAATTGAGGATTTTGAAATAGTATTGACTATTGATTACTATAATTTTAAAATTTAAGCATTTTGTACTCATCACTAAATTTTACTCTTAAATTTCAATTCAATTCTTACTCTCATTTTTTTTTAATTACGTAATAGAAACTTAAATCTAAACTTCACATATCGTGCTATATACATATGACTTCAAATATTTGTCCAATATAAATATACAGAAGATGAACGAACATGTGCCAGATTTATAAAGGATTTCATTTAAAATTCAATAATAGAGAACTTAAAAAAAAAAAAAAAAAATTATACAAAATTTAGAAACGAAATATCATGTTTGAAGGCTTATAAACTTTGTTTCTATTAAGACTTATAAACTAAATTATAATTTGCTTAAAAACTCAGTATATAATAAAAATAAAATGAAATAAAGAGTTTTTTTTTTTTTAAACCACACCTTTTTTTAGTTAAAATATCATTTTAGGAATCACACTTTTGGATTTATTTGAGTCGTTTTATGTTTTGGTCCTAAATTTGTCAATAAATTTTAAAAGTAGTCTCCGACTCTCTAGGGTTAGCTTTGAGTCGCTTCTTATTTGACTTGATAAATAATAATAAATATAAATATAATCCAAAATTTCAAGAGGAAAGACTTAGAATTGTTGTATTTTAGACATATAACCCTAAACTTGCTACTAAAATTATTTTAAGAACGATGAAAATTGAAATTTGAAAGTATTAAAGTAGAACGGGTCTCGAAATAATAGTAACTAATATGATATTTGAATTCCTCTTATAATTATATAAATGAAAAACTATCGATCTCGTCGATTCAAATCTTTTTTTCTCTCTCTTAAGAAGATCTCCTTTCCAAGTTAGAGGATGGGATACAAGATAAAAAGACACCAATCCATAAAAATTCCAATTGAAAGGTGAGAAATTTTGATGAGACGGTTGAATTGTAAATAGAGGAGTGTTTGGGTGTGCCTCTTTTCCCACCCTCAACCCAAACATATCCAATCCTTAATTCTCATTGGTCCGTTTCCGTTCTTAACTGACCCAACGGTGTCAATAGAGTCAACAGGCCCAACATCCACGGGCCCACTTCACTGCTACAACAACTACATGTCCAAGCCCATTCAATCAAACGTAATTATATTTATAAAGTTAAATAAATTTAACCATTCACCTATTAAAAATATCCTAAAATTTTAAATTTTTGTATAATAAATCATAGCAAAATTCAAACTTTTTACAAATTGATTTTTTTTTAAAAAAAAATTAAACTAGAACCCTAGACTTTAAATTTTGTTTTAGTAGATTTGTAAGTTTTTTAAAAATTAGAAAGCTCATATATTAATTTGATACTTTGAAAGTTTAGATATAAAAACTTCAAAATAGACTAAATTTATAATTTAACCTAATTATACATATTACCAAATAATAGATATTATTTTAGTCTTTCTAACTAAACTTCAAATTAATAATTGATTAATAGTTTCTTTTTTATTTTCATAATTGTGATGAGTAGATCGTACTATCGACCTTTGAAATAATAATAAACTAAGTTGTGTTTGAATTCAAAATTATTGATTATTAGTCAATAATTGTTATATATAATTAACTTTTTGTTATTAAAAACATAGCTCAACAATGAACCATTAACAAATGTTATATCTACGACTTGTTTTTATAAATTACTAAATTTATTATGTTATTTATTTGAAAAAATTTTATAGATAGAAAAAATGTCAAATTATTTATAGAAATATTTTTTTAAAAAAACTAATAGATAGTGATAGACTTCTATCAGGTCTATCACATAGAATTAATGATAGACTTCTATTAGCATTTATCAAAGAAAATTAAATTTTACTATTTTATGTAAATAGCTTTCCTTATTTTTCTGGAAAATCTCTCTATTTGTTTTATACGATTATGAAATTAAAAGTTATTTCTAATAATGTAACTACCTAATTATGCTTACATGAGATCTGGATTAATCGCTCAAATTTACAGTATTTAAATACAAATTTGCATGTAATTTTGTTAGAATGGCCAAAATTAGTAGAGCCATCATTGATTTAGTTGTAAATAGTATAATTTATTTTAATTTAATATAAAAAAAATTAAGTATTAATCAATAAACTTTGTTATATATAAAATGTTTTTATAATGTTGTTATATACTTAATTATTATTTAAAAAAATAATGGGAATTGTAATTACTCTTTTAAAAAATGGGGGTTTAAAAAATATTTATACAAAATAACAAAATTTAATATTCTTTAATAGAGATTAAAATGTTAATTAGTATTTTTATAAATAGTTTGACATTTTTTGTATGAGTGAAAAATTATTTTAAAAAATTATTTTAATTTTTTTTTAAAATATCTATCTACTTAATATTTTCATCGTAATTGGAAACATTGGTTTCACCTTCCGAACCCGGCAGGAAGGTGTTTTAGAGGACATGGAAAAAATCGCTACCAGTACGCGTAGACGAACATTCAAAACTCCCAATCAATGGGGAACTCATTAAAGTCAACGACTCGAACACTTCAAACTCGTCTTTTTTATTTGATTCCATTCACCAACAAACGGTTAATCGCCGTTATTTTCAATTCACCGCCGTCGCCTCCGTCGTCAACCGTCGCATTCGGCCTCTCTGTTTCACTATTCCATTTCAATTTCACCAACAATTCATTTTCCCCCCCTTTCTTTGAGGTAATTAAGAAGCTTCCAACTTTTTCCTCATTTCATTGTTGGAATTTGATTTTGACAATTTCTTTTCATTCCCATTGGAAATTCCACATTTTTAGAGAAAAAAAGGGAAAAAGAAAAGAAAAGAAAAGTCTTGTCAAAATCTTTGGTATTTATATATTCCGTCACTAATTAAACCATAATTCATTTAGAAGTGAATCACATCTCTGTTCATCAATGGCGTGGTGGAAGAATTTTCTCTCTCTCTTTTCTTTCCGCAGTTCCTCAAGTAGATTTCGGGTCTGTTTTCTCTTCAAAAGGGTAGCTTTCTTTTGCAAAATCTTTGTTGAATTTTGCCTTTAATTTAATTCTTTCTTTCTTTTTGGTCATTTCTTTCAGGAATTAGATCCTGCAGCACATACAATAAAATCCCATGGAGCCAAAGTTGCAAAGAATCATTTACATGACTGGTTGATTCTTCTGCTTCTCGTTGCGATTGAAGTGATTTTAGTGTCAATTCATCCATTTTATCGCTATGTGGGAAAGGATATGATGACAGACCTTAAGTTTCCCTTTAAAGATAATACAGTTCCTGTTTGGTCTGTCCCTGTAAGTACTTTCATGTTCTTCATATCAATCAATCACTTTAACTTTTGCAGCCAAAAAAGATAGATTTTGTCTATGTTTTAAACAGAATTGATTTTTCATAAATCATGATATCTTTGTTTGTTTGTCAGTTGTATGCTGTTATATTGCCTATTTTGATATTCTTAATCATCTACATACGGCGGAGGGACGTTTATGATTTGCACCATGCCATTTTAGGTACGGTTTTTAGACAACAAAGACAAGTTGTTTCGAATGAATTTCTAAGTCCCTTTTAAGCACTTAAAAAGTAGTTCCAAAGACGCACTACCAACTTTACTTTCGTTTTACTGACATATTCGTTTACTCTCATGAATAGGCCTCTTGTTTTCTGTATTAATCACTGCTATCATCACCGATGCTATTAAGAACGGCGTCGGTCGCCCTCGGCCAAACTTCTTTTGGCGTTGTTTTCCCAATGGAACAGAGGTACTAAACAGCCATTCTGTCCAAAATTTCCTTGAAACAAAACTTATCTTCTTAGAGCTAGCCTTATGAAAATGTGTCGATTTTTCTCATCGATTCAGGCATATGATCGAACGGGAAATGTGATATGTAACGGGAAAGAGAGTGACATAAGGGAAGGACACAAGAGTTTCCCAAGTGGCCATACTTCATGTAAGCTGCAAAAAATGGTTTGTAATGTGGTATTTTAAGGACATGGTTAGTGATATGGTTTGATTAATTTAAGACAAATTTTTGTTGTCTTTTGTAGGGTCATTTGCAGGGTTAGGATTTCTTGCCTTTTACTTATCTGGAAAGATGCAAGCATTTGATGGGAAAGGACATGTTGCAAAGCTATGCCTTGTGTTTCTTCCTTTGCTTGGTGCTGCACTTGTGGGAGTTTCTAGAGTCAATGATTATTGGCACCATTGGCAAGATGTTTTCGCTGGAGCTCTTATAGGTTTGTCACAAACCTTTCAAACAATTGATTTACAGTGATGAGTTTAAGGATTTCTGATTTGTTTTTGTGAATTTTAATGATTGTTTTTGTACTGTTTTTTCTTTCTCTTTATGACAGGATTGGTTGTTTCAGCCTTTTGCTACCTTCAATTCTTCCCTCCTCCCTATAATGACAACGGTAATGATTAAGTGCTCAACAATACTTTTTGGTATTACTCGATAAGTCATTCCAAACATACTTTAAATAAATGTTTTAGTCTTTAGATTTTTTTTTTTTTTCAAACTTTTCGGTTGGTTTTTCTAGTATAAGAATTGTAGGGTATGAGGATTTGAGCCTCTAACTTCAAGGGAATGCATACATGTCAATTACTCGATAAATTACAGTCATGTTGGCTTCTTTTAGGTGGTTTAAACTTTAGAGCTTATTTGAGATTTTATCCAAATTTCATACCTCCTTTCTATATATAATCATGCGATTTTCTGTTTTGTAATCGTATTCAATTATGTGACCCTGAATGAAAATTTCGAAAATGTCATTTAAATTTTTTTAGTAATAGAAAAATGACTATCAAATGCACATTCAAAAAGCTGTAAAAACACAACGTACAACTCTACTTCCCATTAAATCTCTTGTTTTAGATCACCAATGCCAAACACACTTTTAGTTGTCTGTCACAAGCGAATTTCGACGTTTACCACTAATAGAGATTAGAATTGAAAATTGTTAAAACGTAAGGAACTCGAAAAACATGGAACCGTGTTGTTAGTGTTTATTTTCTCTTGTTATTGCATAGTTTGATGTGTAAATGATTGTATTGGTTATAGGATGGGGTCCATATGCTTACTTCAAAGCACAAGAAGAGTTCCATAGGAGCAATGGTAATGCAACTCAACCTGTAGCCATTGTTGATGTGCCAATTGAAGAGTCAAGACCAAATGGCAATAATGATATATATTTTGAGCCAACCCCTTTCCCTAACCAAACCTATGACCAAATGGAAATGGGGGCAAGACAGTAATTTTGTTTCTTTACTTTTTCTTCACTATGTGTATGTATGTAGTTTTTTCCTTTGCTTTTGCTTGTCATGACAACTTGCTCATTTTTTTTTGTGTGTGAATATTTTAGTAGTAGAAGTGATTGAAATTTATATTTTAGAAACATTTCATTTGTATTGTATCTTTTGGTTTTTATGATAAACTTATGAAAAGTATGATATTTGATGAGTTACAAAATTTAAAACGAGAGATTTGGTAACCTTTTCGATGGTTTGAAGGTTTGAATTCATAGTCAAATTCTAAAAACAGAAAATGTTATTTAAATGTTATTTATTTTATTTTTTAAAATTTCTAAAGCAAGAAAACATAGAAAGTCATGGATGTAAGTAACGTTTATAAGCTTAATTTTAAAAAACTAAAAACTAAGGTTTCGTTTGATAACGATTTCATTTTTTGTTTTTGAAATTTATGCTTCTTTTCACTTAATATTCAATTATAGTTTCACACTTGTTAAAAAAAAAATACTAAAATTTCTAATAATTTTTTTTAAAGTTTTGAAGATTAATATCTTTAGTTTTCAAAATTTGACTACTAATGAGATAATAAAATAAAGAGACTTATGATTGGGAGTAGGGTTTATAAGCATAATTTTCATAAATCAAATAATTATCAAATTAAACTTTTTTTCTCTCTTACCCTTAGTTGGTTTAATTTCTCTTCTAAATCTCGCCATGTAAGTTTATTATTAGCTGGTTTTAATATTTAATAAAAAATGTGTAATTTAAAATATAGAAAACATGGTGATTGAATTGAAACTTTTTTAAAAATAAAAATTCAGAAAATTATTTTAAAGGACAAAACTGTTGAACATGTTTACAAATAATAGCAAAATATTACCATCAATCTGCTATAGATCGCGATAGACTACTATCTTTGTCATCATGATACAACTAGACACAAATAGTCACAGTTGGCAATAGACAGTGAAATTTGTCAATATTTATATACTTTTTAATTTATTTTTTGCTCTAAATATTATTGAGATATATGATTTTGCTAGCTTAAGAAAGACATTTTTTTTTCTCCTGGTTTTGGTGCATTTTTTTTTCTCATTTTGTACAAAGCATTCTACTTTGCATAGCGTAATGATGAATAGAAAATTTGTTAATTTCTTCACAGCAAAACATAAAATAAAAGGACATCAACCTACCTTTTTTGAAAATGAGATGTTGAGAGGAAATATTTAGTTTGAATTTGGCAAAATTATAGTAAAATAAAAAAGCACAAGAAGACAGAACATTCCAATATCTTTTCTTCAAAGCAAATTGGGGAAATGGAATAAAATCATACAAAAACAAGAACAAGCAAAGAATACTATGGAGACTTTGACCAAAGCCCTTTTGAAAAGTCACATTCCCTTTAAATCATTAGTAGAACATCTTAAATAACTATTTATTATTGATAATTTCATGTAAATCTAGACATGATTTAATAAAGGTTTAAATCATATTCTTGTTTCTGAACTTTGAATTTTGTTTTATTTTGGTCCCTAAACTTTCAATAACATTCGTTTTAGTCCCTAAACTCTTAAGAAGTGTTTATTTTGGTCTCTACTATTAAAATTATGTTAATTCTTCAACAAAAATGTGAGGGAGCTTGTATTTTTGGATGAGTAGCTAGGCTCTAGATGTATTAAGCAAGATGAAGGGTGAAGTAAAATGCAAACAACCCATACATGCCAAAATATTGAATGACCAAAATTTTGAACTTAAAGTATCTTTTAAATTCTCCAATTTTGCCACTTTATTCAAAATTGAAACTCTAGATTTTTTAGCATAGCTAACTTTGTGTCATAGCTCCTCCCATAATCCCCCTTTTTTATCCTAGGAGAAGATGTGAAGACAGCTGATGCTAACCCTCTTATGACATTAATTGTCCATCCTAACTCTCAACCTGTTCATCAGAATCTTAAGCACCTAATACACAATTATAAACATTCATTCCTCAAGCAAACTTAACCGAAATAGTTAGAACATATGCTCAAGCTTATACATATTATCACACCCCTCCCCAGGTTATCCTCTTAATCCAAAAAGAGATATGAAGACAGTAGTTGCCAACCCTCTTATGACAACTATTGCCCAACATATTCCTATGAACCTGTCTCTTTTGTACTTGTTAAACCTAATTAACAATTTATAAAACTCTAGAACTCAACACATTCTCAGCTCAAAACATAAAAATTACTACTAATTAGAAAAACAACTTTAACATACTTATTTCAGAAGAAAAAAACAAACTTATTTACAACATCCGTATAACATAAACTCTACCATGTTCCCCATGACATGAACATAAGACTAGATTAACCAAACATGATTAGCCACCTAAACTTCAAATTTTTTTAGGGTTTAAGAAGTGACTGACCGGTAAAACTGCTAGGCCTCGGGATGTCGACTTCTACATGGAGAGAAAAACATTAAAAAAAAAAAGTGAGCTGGAAAGCCTAGTGAGTGACTTCTTTTAAGAAAAACATGTTTTCTTAACTCATATTATAAACATATTAATAATAAAACATTCTCATTAACATAACAAAGTTCATAAATAACATTTAGGAAATAAAGAAAACATAACATGAAACCCTGATCTCATTAACGTCGATAACATAAGTTTTATGTGCACGTAGAACTGAGTAGGATCTTGCTTACCTTACCATACCTTCAGTAGCAAGGATTGTCATATAACTGGGTACCCATACCTTTAGTACCATAGCTTAGGAGTAGGTTTTCATATCATCATATGTGTTAACATAATTAAATAGCATGCTTTCAACTTCCAATAATCAACGGATAACTTATTTAAATGCTAAGTCATGACATGAAAACTTAAGTAAAACACATGGAGATTCCATACGAAAAATGTCTTTAAAAACATCATTCATGCTTTAATTCAATTTTTATTACTAAAAGCATGCGTTGAACATTAAAGTAAGAGCAACTATGTACTGAACATTCATAAGTAATACCATATATGTCTTTTTCATTCCGTCAAAAATCAATTTTACAGTATACTTAGAAAATATTTTGAAAACTAGTCACTCACTGTTTTAAGCTACTTATCCAGGGGGTCTTATACTAGTAATTCATCAATGAAAACTAGTCACTCACTATCTTGTGAATTATGCAATTAATCAAAACAACATGCTTGCAAATATAAAACAGAATAATAAATTATGGTTTGAAACCCTTACCTTTGAAGATCATTCTTCAAGTAAAATCCCTCAAATCGATAGGAACACTACTACGAGAATTCCTCTGTATTCTCTGGATGAGAATTCAGGAAGTGTGGGTTCTTTAGTTGATTTTTTTGTTTTGTCATTTGAGGTTTTGGATTCAATTAGTTACCAAACAAACTTGTTTTTAAAAAAATTAAAAATAAATTGGTTACCATACCCTAAAATTTTATTATGATTAAAAAACAAAGTTGCATATCCATATAAGAGATTATTAATGCTCGGACAAACTTAATAGTTATATTTAAAATTAATTTGGAGGATTAAGTTTAATTTCACCCCCCTCCCCCCTCTTAAAGTATAGAGTTTAAAAGAAATAAAACTCTGTCCCTTATGTTCTTTTAATTAGATCAAAGGATTGTCCTCATAGATAGGAGTTCATAACTCATTTAGGATTAAGGTTAAGTCACCTATGGTCATCCTAGTGAAATGTTGAAACTCTGTCCCTTATGTTCTTTTAATTAGATCAAAGGATTGTTCTCATAGACAGGAGTTCATAACTCATTTAGGATTAAGGTCAAGTCACCTATGGTCATCCTAGTGAAATATTGGTTTCTTCAAGTAATGGTGTTTTAAAGAGAAACCAATCATTTTGTGGTCCGATCTTATATAAACTCTTTATGCATGATATCCCTACTCACATGTCTCCACATGAACAATATGACTCATATTGTCGGTAACGTTTACAACTCATGTAACAATTACAAAGTGGGTCATATTCGCTGTGTTACCAATATAAGACACCCAACCTTATCATTTACTACAAACTTTTTAGGTTATAACTTGAACATGAACCACTTGAATGTCTACCACATATTGTTCAAGTGACATCATATAACCTTGGATCTTAGATTATTGGATTGAATTAATACAATCTGAATGTCAAATAAAATACCTCTTGTTTTATCAAATAAATAATTTTTTTCTTTCAAATAGAAACTACAAGATATATGATATTTAGGATACTAAATCCAACGTATACTATACACCGAGCTCCAGATGCATAGTAAGGCAAATATGGTTATACTATTTACTGAGTAATCTCAAGGTAAATAGTAAACATGGTCATATGTGCATGCGGAGCAGCCCCCAAAAGGCAAGCACCCCGACACACGACCCAAAACCTATGTTGTGTCAAAGTGGGTCTCAAAGACTCATATATATCATGACTACACTACGGAAGCATATTCACATCAGCGTTGTGGGAAATCACTATAGGCACATCGATCTAGTGATTTGAAAATCACCTCAAACTTGAAATAAGTCTTGTCACTTCTGAAAACCCTACTTTCAAATAACTAGTAAATCATTTCAAAACCATGATATATTTGGGAATTTGTCCAAAATAGTCCCCTTTACTTTTCACATTTTAAAAATAGCACGCTTTCTAAAATCTCATTGAATTGGTTTTTCTCGAGCCTTCTCAAGCGAGATCAGGCCCGATATTGTGTTTGAAACGTAATGAATTTAAATTATCAAGTCGTGTGAAATGACGAAAATACCCCTACTTTAAACCCTTTCATATATACAAAAAACCCTTTTGACGATCCAACTCCTCAACTCGCCCGAGATATCCCTGCTTTCTCTGTGAAATTTTCCTTCTCCACAGTTATTTGCATCTTTAAGCTTACTTATTTTAGAGACATTTCCCTTTTTAAGTGTATTGTTTCATTTTTACTTAGAGGTTAGCTAGGGTTTTTTAATGTACCTAAAGTATGTGAATCAATACTTCTAACCCTTTCATATACATTGAAATTTGGGTTGATAATTATGTATGTCGCAATATTTGTTTCTTTTTTGTGTATGTATTCTGTTATTGATGATTTTATGGAATTTTCCCATGCTATTTCGACTGAATTTGTTTGAATCTCGACTGAGATTCGATGAAGTGGGCCCGAGATCGTTTGGATATGTACTGAGATTGGGTGTAATACCATTGAGTTTTGGGATTTTTGTATGCGATCTCGGGGTGAATGTAGTCCGAGTTCATCCCCGAGATTTTATACAGAATGGGACCAAAACCCTAATCTCGTGGCACGTTGGTGTAACTGAAGGGATTAAAGCCCCACGCAATAGAAAAAATCAGATCTAACTCTAGTTTTGATGCCAAACATATTTTCATTGTAAAACAAACCTAGGTTAACCATACATTTTCAACAAAATAAAGAAAGAGGGAATTTCTTACCTTTAGACGTATTGATCAAAACAACTCCCAAAAGACCTTCACTAGTATCCTCTGATAGATTTTATGAGGCGGACGATGGGACCCTCTCTTCTCAATCTTAAAGTAAGGGAAAAAGAAATTGGGAGGACAAACCTTTTTGAGAAAGAGTTTTTTTTCTTTGTCGTTCACACCAAGAATCCGAGGGAGAAACTCCCTCTCCCCTTGAAAAACTTAACTCCCCAACGTGGGAGTTATAATTTTTTTAATTAGTTAATTAATTAATATTATTAATTAAAATAAATAAATCTAATTTTAATTTATTTTAATTAATTAATTAATTAATTAATAATAAATATATTCAATTTAACTAAATAAATTAAATCGAATTTAATTTATTAAAATAAAATAATTAATTATTAAATTAATTAATAATAATTAAATATCTCCTATATTTAATTTGATGTGTATTAGAATCATATTCTAATACATCCATCTCACATGGCCTATAGTTTCAATTCAATTAATATAATCAAATCATATTTGATTAAATATAATTAAATTAAAATATTAATTTTCCAATTAATTAATCACTAAATTAAACATCACATATTTAATTTAACCTTATAATTGAATCACGTTTAATTATCTTTCTCTCATATAATCTATAGTTTTAATGTTCATCTTATGCGCATTATTTTTAATCTGTAGTTTTAATATGAAATTAATTCATATTACATTTAATATTTGAAATCCTTCAAATATTTAATTCTCCCATAAATTAATTTTTAAATCAAATTGAAAAATAAAATTATATCATAAAGTTTAATTAAATTATAAACTCTATATTATAATGTATCAACATACATGATATTATTTTTCCTTAATAAATTTAAAACTATTTAAATTACTTTAATTTCCTCAACATCTTTGAATAAGCTACCAGTGGGACCTAATGGACCTACAAATCAGAAGCTCCAACAATATGAGATTAATTGGCTAAACTCATGGATGCACTCCACTATAGACTCAAAGTTGCACTTTTCTCACTGTAGATATATTATTGTGTCCATGGATATAGATCAATAACAACAAGTTAGTCCTTCACGAGTGTTCGTAACACCAGTTAGGTCAAATTACCGTTTTACCCCTGAGTTACTTCTACATCCTTAAGTACTAGTGCTCCTCTAATGAACAACTTGTTTATGGTCCAACCAACAAACAGAAATCCCTCTCGAGCCAATGAGAGGGCAGGACCCTTTGTTCAAGACCTGGAAACACCACTTAAGTGAACACTAATCTACTTTCCTAAAGCAAGAAATGAGTGAATTCCATCTTATGAAATTATGTTCCCAGCTATCCACTTGGTTTTGTCTCCAAAATGGTAGGCCTATTGAGTCGGCGAGACACCACTTTCACCTATACAAATCAAAGGACAATCCTTCGTGAACAGGAGTTCATAACTCACTTAGGATTGAGACTAAGTTGCCTAGGTCATCCTTATGAAATAGAAATCCAACTAGTCAACGTTGTTACAGCTAGGGGTTATTATTTTGCAGTCCAATCTCATGCAAGCTCATTGCATGGGATACCTCCACTCACATATCTCCTACATGAACACGTTGAATCATTGTGTTTGTATCAAATACAAAGTAGGTCGTATCCATAGTGTGGTACCCAACCTTATCCCTATACTATAGACCTTTTAGGTTGTATCTTGAACAATGATCCCTGTATGTCTCCACATACAGCTCAAGACTCATACAACAACCCAAGATGTTAGTTTATTGGATTAAATTTATTTAGGCATGATTAACATAATATAAACAATAACACTTTATTGGAAAACATCAATAATAATTCATTAATGAACAGTCAAAAGTGACATTTACAATCTACGAGTTTTAGGGCATAAAACCCAACAGTAAATGGCCTGAGTTCTTCATTATTTGGGCACGATCTCGAGCGAGTTTTTCACCAAGATTTAAGCCAGATTCTAGTTTATGTGTATTATTTTGTTGTTGTTTTGCCTCTTAATTGTTGAGTTGAATGTATGGCTTATGGTCTATGAGATAGATGGCATTGGTGACTAAGATCCGTACTTCTGACCATTTTCTGGAAAATCTAACTTGTTGTTCTCATATGGCATAAACAATCTCCAATATTAAGAAGAAGTTAACACCTAGGCAGTTGTATATGTTTAGTTTTGGCCATTTTTTGAATGTGAAGTTAGTTTTTAATGGGCCTCTGTGTCATATACTCTTATACGAGAGGTACAAGAGGATAAAGAAGACGTTATTAGTTTTAAGTTTCTAGGAAAAAAGGTTTCTTTTGGTTGGGACAAGTTTGATATTGTCACAGGTTTGAGATAGAGTCCCAGACGTGAAGTTCATTTTGATCAGGATAGAGCTCTTAGGCTCAGGAAATTGTACTTGGGAGATAGGTCCAACATGAATGGGATCGAGTTGGACATTGATTTTCTAGATTATCAGTTTGAGAGCGATGAGGATGTAGTGAAGATGACTATTTTTTATTTCATCGAGTTGGCCATAATAGGAAAGGAACATAGGCAACACATGGACTAGACCATGTTGGGGTTGATTGATAAGGGGGAGGATTTTTTTAGTTATGACTGGGGCCACATGATATTCATAAAAACCCTGAGTAGCTTAGAAGATGCATTCAAAGGGAAGGTGGTATTGTACAAGAAGAAGCCGGATAACAGTAAGTCACCTGAGTCATACAACTTGTACGGATTTCCATTTGCTTTCCAGGTTCGTGAATTTCGTTTAATCTTAATTGTTATTTCTACTTTGACTTAATCATGCACTTCAGGAGGTGTTTGTTTTTTAAATTGGTAGGTTTGGGCATACGAGATAGTTTCATCCCTTAGCGAACGGATGGCGAATAGGGTTTCAGCTAATGTAATACCGCGTATCATAAGATGGACTTGCATATATTCACTTGGAGCAAAGATGATTCATACACAGGTTTTTCAGTCTCAAGTGGTAAGTCGTACTTCATTAAGTTTTGTATGATGGTGTGGTTTTTTTCATTCTAGATTTGATCTTATTGTCAAAATCCAGGCTTGTATAAATGACCTTGTGCCAACCGATGAGGAGCAGGCCTACATTGATCATATGTTGGATATTTCGACAGCGAGCGAATGGGTATGTAGATTCACAACCTCCTGCATTAGAGGATTTTGTTCGTGGTCCTGTTGAGGATGGGGTTAAGAACAAGTTGATGGACCTGCTACGGGTGGCCATGTTATAGATTCAGATAACACTGTGGGTAAGCCACATGTAGTATGCCCTCAGGTGAGTGTACCACCCGAGATACTTTCACCAGCGATGACCACAGCTAGTGGATCACGAATGGCATATGAGTGCAGTCAGCACTTACAGTGGTTGGAGGGGAAGTTGGATCGTACGGAGTCATCCTTTACGACCGAGTTGAAGGCCATAAAGGAAATGTTGATGCTGATTATGAAGGTAAGTTACATAAAAGATTCTTTAATTATGTAGTTATTTTTGTTTTCTTATTTCATTTACATTATTTCCAGGGTAAGTCAATTGAATCGCAACAAATTTACGATGCTGGATAAGGTTCATCGTTTGTCCAAGACCAATCTGTTGAAGATCCACTAATTAATGATCCACCTACTGAAGATCCACCTGTTGAGGATCCTCATATGGTGGACACAATTGTTGAGGATGTTCTTCATGATGAGGATCCACCTATTGAGGATCCCGCTTCTACCCACGATGATGAAGGTGTTATCCCTATAGAGATATCATTAGAGGGAAAAGATACGACTAGTCCATCAGTATCTACTCTGATAGAGCCAAAAGATGGTATGGTATTCTGATGTTTGTACAATTGGTTATTTAGGGTTATTCTATTATTTCATGACAAATACTTATGACTTTTATAGCCTTTGGACGATGACAACGAAGTGATATGGTTATCTCAGTTTCCAGATCTGGTCCATAGGGAAACGACTAGGAAGAAGAGGACGGTCCTATGGAAACTCGTAGTCCTATTGGAGTTGAACCCGTCGGAAGAAAAGAAAGAAAAAGTTGAAGCTGTATGATCTGGTGCTTAAAATATCTACTAAGTTCAAGAAGCAATTCTTTGAATATACCAACTATCCTAGGCGGGTCAATAAGACTCGAAGGCCTATTTGGAGTGTTTGGAAACTTCCACGGTTCATGAACTTACTGACGTTGGACACATTTATTGACGACGATGTAAGTTACCTATCATTCAATGCCTAATACCGTGTGTAAACAGAGAAATAATTATTCTTTTCCTTGCAGATGATGGACACACTATTCTGGTTCATGAACAATAAGTTGTTGGACAATGTAGATCCGTTCACGCACAATAAGTTTTTAGACAATGTAGATCCAACCGATGTGAAGAAGTTGTCATTGGGTGCTTGTGGTGATCGACATGGTAGTAGGGCAGATATTGGTATGGAACTCTCTTATGAAAATGACATCTAATGGCGAGTAGTCAAAGAAGCTGGATAACATGTGGATTGTGCTTCCAGCTCTATTAGAAAAGGTTGGAGTCTTTTCAGCAAAGGCAAACCTACCCATGACACCCTGGAGAGTGATTCTCTGGCCTGCCATGCCCTCTAGCAACTAATGTCCACCCCATACTCCTTACGAAAGTCTTGAATGATTTCCTTCAGTTTATAACCACGACTAACATCCTGGTATTTAGACTTAATCAGTTCAACAATAACCCAACTCTTAGCTTGTTGATGATCGTGTTTTCTTAATATCTTCTGGCATGTGTGGATGCTAACATATTTATTAATTTTTGAACATTTCAGAGTATTTCATTATAATGACCTTGATCTTTTATTGACAAGTCAATTTCATACATCTTAAAATATATAGCTTCTTAGTAGATCTATTGACACGATACTGGAAGTTCTTCCTAATGGCAAAGACAAAAAGTTTCTTAGCCAAATATTTTTTTCTTAAAAACATATTACCAACCTGGACATCTTTAATAGTAGACTTGGATGAGACGCTATGGTACTCGCCATGATTTTTTTTTATACACTTCCTCTTGTTACGACTGGCACAATGTTCATGACTTCCTATTGAATCTGTACAATGCTCACCGTCGGTCGTCGGGTTACTATCACCAAAAGGTCCTCTGTCAACCCTTTATTCTACATTCATCATTAACTCTACCACATGATCAACATTTACAATCGCCTCGGACATATCTATATCCGCCACATTAACGTTGACATCATAATCTACTGACATGTCCACTTCAAACACAAACTCATCGTTAACAACAACCTCATATAGGTACACATATTTCATATTCAACAACCCATCCGTATCGTCCCCTAAATCTGACGGGCATATATTATTATTCAATAGACTTAATGATCGTACCTCAAGGGAACCGTATTTTATTAAGGAATAAACTCAAGTTTGGATACAGATGTTGGAACATTCTATGCCATTTAAACAGGATATGACGGTACCGTACTCCTAGATTTATGGAGTACTATTGGTAACTTCGATACTAAGAATCTCCTGATAAGAACAAAGAGTCATCATCTAGTTTAGAGTTTTTAGAGGCAAGTTTGGAAGTTCTAAAGGTAAAATTTATGATTTTATTTTTCTATACCAGAAGTACAATAACATAAATGATATATGCATGCACACTGAAGCTGAAATTACTAAGGACAAGGAGGCTAAAAAAAAGGTTGTTCAAGAGTAGAGATGTCCACGGGGCGAGACGGGGACGGGGAAGCCATCCTCATCCCCATCCCCCTCCCCTATACTATTCCCCGTCCCAGCGAATTTCCCTGCGGCGAACGAGGCGGGGATTTTCCGTAGGAAAAAATTCCCCGTCTTTGTTTTAAATTTTTTTTTTAATCAAATATGGATTTTTCCAGTGCAATTTTAATTGAAACAAAACATTTCTTAGTGAAATTTCAATAGAATATCATCAATTTTTCTATTAAAAACATCCATTCATAATCCATCATATTCTCATTAAAATTCAACATAAACTTAAATAATAAAAACATCCATCTCATTAAAATTCAACATAAACTTAAATAATAAAAACATCCATCTCATTAAAATTCAACTTAAACTTAAATAATATCCATTCATAATCCATCAACTATTTTAAGAAAAGTTACAACATGATAACAACATATTTGTTTAAAATACAACAGACAACAACATGACAATAACATAGCCAAACCAAGCTGCCATCAACGAATTTCATCCAACATTGCAAGAGATGATTCCTAAAAAAAACACAAATATTGTACATATTAATATAAATCAATATTAAATTAATAATAATAATAATAATAATAATAATAATAATAATAATAATAATAATAATAATACACGAACTTATAACTTACATCATCTGGATCTCGATCCTCAAGAACATTTTTCAAAACTTTAGCATCTATAGAAATATGCTTATCTATTTAAGATATGTAAAAGAAAAATTAGATCTCAAATTGTAAATAATAAAAGCTTATTAAATAAATTAAACATTCATACCTTCCGCCATAACCAATCTTGAGTATACATCAAAGCTTCCAATAAATTTTCATGGACCTACGTATCTACCACCAATACTAAATGCAAATTTAGAAGCAACAATAGTGACGGAAACGGCTAGAATATCTTTTGCAATTTGATACAAAACAGGATACTTCACTCCATTCAACTTTCACCATTGCAAAATGTTAAATCATCCGACCACGGTAGAACAGACTCATCCAAATAATGATCTAACTCTGATTTGACATTATCAATATCATTTTCAACATTATCAACAAACTCTTCAAACTTGAGATATCGATCTTTCCTATTAACAAGAGCAGTTGAACTACTACTTCCATTTCGCCTTGAAGTCGAAGAAGTACTAATTGTAGATATAGAACGTTGAGGTTCTTCTATTGTTCTTGAATTTGAACTATAAAACTTCATCAAATCACAACACAAATCTCTAACGCGTTTAATTTCAATAGTATGATGAGATCCATAGATTTGAGGAAAATAAAACTAGATCAATCTCATCTTAAATCTAGGATCTAATAATGTAGCTATTGCCAATACACCATAAATCACACTCCAATATTTTTCAAACTTCGCAATCATTCTTGATGTCATTACTTGTACCTCCTTAACATCAGAGTTAAGCCACTTAGAAAGTTCCAACCTAATTTCACAAACTTCTTCAAAAAAGATATTGGAGGTTGGATAACTTGACCCAGAAAACAACTGAGTCATCAAGTAAATGGTTCTAATCTATCACACATTTCTTTTGTAAAATTTCAATCAGTATCTGAAGGAAGACAAGTGTATATAGTCGT
This sequence comes from Benincasa hispida, assembly GCF_027475165.1. Lineage (NCBI taxonomy): Eukaryota > Viridiplantae > Streptophyta > Magnoliopsida > Cucurbitales > Cucurbitaceae > Benincasa > Benincasa hispida. The sequence goes on along the minus strand of NC_143484.1, from coordinate 49,239,949 downwards.
TCACGTTGTTTTAGACGAGGAAAAACATCTTTGTATTCCAAAGCAGTTTTGAGCATCACAAAGGTTGAATTCCATATTGTAACACAATCAAGACTTAGTTTTTTAGTGCATGAAACTTGTAATTGACGAACTTCTTCTTCAAAATTTTCCTTCATTTTTGAAGAAAGAGTCTAGAAATGAACAATACCTCTAATCTTCTCTATGCCATCCGAAATTATAGCCAAACCATCTTTCACTATCAAATTCAAAATATGTGCACAACAACGAATGTGGAACAAACTTCCATGCAACCACAGTGTCCTTAAATCTAACTTCCTTAATAAAACGTCAACCATTGCATCATTTGTTGGACAATTATCTACTGTTAAAGTGAATAATTTACGATCTATGTTCCAATAAAAAATACACTCCATTAATGTTTCAGAAAGTAACTGTCCAGTATGTGGATGTGGCACGTGTACAAACCTAGTATAGCAGTATTACGTAATAATATGTTAAAATGAAAACTACCAAATGAACAAAAAATACATAACAACATAAAAGATTCAAATAACCTTAAAAATTTGCTTTGCAGGACCCAAGAATCATCAATAAAATGTGCAGTGATTGCCATGTATCCCTTTTTCTGACTAGACACAGTCCACATGTCCATAGTAAGAGCAACCCTACGTCCATTGTTTTCCAAAATTTTCATTGTTTTAATTCTCTCTTCTTCATAAATTTTTATTATATCTCTCCTCATCGTGGTTCTTGAAATCAAATTAAACAATGGTTGAACACCATTCAAAAACTTTCTAAATCCTTTGTGTTCAACCATGTTTATTGGATATTCATGTAAAATTACAGCACAAACAAGATCTCTTCTAAAAGCTTCATAATCAAAGAGGGTCAAATTTATGACTGCTTTTCCTTCACTGGTTTGAGTGGGTCTCAAACATGATTGCCTAATGTCTCTTTGTCTCCGTAAGGGACAAATTTTGAAATGGTCACGTAAATGCTTTGTCCCTTTTTTGGATTCTCCTCTTAACTTTTTTCCACAATAATTACATATTGCCTTCATTGTCATTTATTTTTTATCTTTTATAATGATTCCATACTACTGACGTCAACCTATTCCTTTTTAGTATATCCTCATTGTCATCAGTATCTAATGTAATAGGCGTAGATTGATCATTAACACTAGAAATATTGTTTATTGGGGTTGATTCGCTCATGTTCATGGATGTTGAAGTTGAACCACCTTGTTCTAACTCATTATTATTCGATAGAGTCATTTTCAAATTTCACCTACAAATAGTCAAATAGTAACAAAACAATCACAAAATCGAACAACTAGTCAATTTCAGACATACAAAAAAATCATAGATTCACTAGTTTTATCTTCTACACAAATCACAGATCACAGATTCATAATCACAAATCAGATCAGAAATCACAGATCAGATTCACAAATCGAACAACTACTTTTATCTTCTACACAAATCACAGATTCACAAATCATATCAGAAAGTGGATATTCAAATGTCGGATATACCTTGAAACGATTTGACAGAGGGACATGACCACAAGGTAAGGCAGACCGAAGTTTGGTGGTTGGGATGGGCGACGACGACGGGGTGACTATGAGGCTGTGACCATGAGGGTGAGATGAGAAGTCGGTGTCGTGGGCTCGTGACGTGAGCGAGAGGGAGAGTGACGTGGGGTGGTGTTGACTGGTGAGGCGGTGACTGTGAGTGATTGTGAGGGAGAAGAACTCGGTTGGCGGTTGGCGCTGTGTAAAAGTGAGGTGAGGCTGTGATTTGCAATTTGCGAAGTGAGCTGAGGAGTAGAGGACTGAGGGAGGCGTGCTATGCGTGCCGTGTGAGGTAAGGGTCTAAGGGATTCCCTCCCCCATTTCCCGTGTATTCGGGGATTCACCGTCCCGTTCGAGGCGGGTCCCCGCAGGTTAAATGGACATCTATATTCAAGAGAATGGCCATGTTTGGCAAGAAATCACTTTCCCTTAAATTAAACATGTTTGGCAAGAAAATAAAATTGATTTTGAAAAAATCAAAATCATTTAAAATTTATTTCTAAAATATCAGTTTACAGGTGGTTTTTGTGATAGATGGTGATGGACCGGGAATCATGAAATTATACCCTAAAATCATTTATTCCCTTTCTCTAAGCTTTCTCATGAACTTCTCCCAAGACCAAGCAGCTTGGATCGTCTCTCAACGATCTCCTCCAACTTCACTCTGATAACACTATTCCTTCTCCTTTCTCAAGTTTAATTCTTCTCTTCTATTTGTCCTGTCAATTTTTATAAAGATTAACAATTCGTGTGGATTATCATCTATTTCAATTTTTATAAACAACTTTTCACAATCATTATTCTTTATAAAGATTTCAAGATTATGTCTCCATGACTCCTATTCTTGATAAAGACTTCAAGATTTCAACTCTGAAAGTCATGCGATTTTTTAAAGTAGTTGACAAGAAACCGATTCATATTAAAAAAATGTCTTGTAGATCTGTGCAAACATGTTTGTCCTTTTCATTTTATGAACACACACATGCCCATTATTCTTGATAAAAGCATTACAATTTATTTCCTATGAAAATCATGTCAGATTAAAGATGAACACGTAAGGTAGAATTCAAAACAGGAAAGATCAAAATGGAAAGTTTAAATGATTAATTGTTGAATAATACTGGCAAGGAGTCCAACTTCATAGTAAATAAGTATGAATATTTATTAGTAAATTTTTAATTGTATATTGCCTATTTCTTCCAAACTATGGATTATTATGTACAAGCATGTTATATATTAGTGTTAATAGACGTTTTTGTTTGGAAAAAATTAACAATAAACTAATAGTATAGACTAATTTTAAGATTTGTCAAAAGTACATCAACTAAATTTTGGACATTTGAAAGTATATGGACTGAAATTAAAAAACAAAAATTGAGGTACATAATGGTATTTTAACTTAAATGACTTTTTAAAAAGAATAATGATACCCCTACTTATTGTTAAGGATGCCAACACATAAAATACAGTCTTGCCTCCTACCAAAAGAATAGGTTGGTTACAACAAAATATCTAACCATTTGTTTTGTTGAGTTATTTTTGCATTCTCAAATTAGAGATTCCATATTGTATAAATACTATCACCTATGTACGTTTCAATACACAAGAAATTATAAAAGAAAATTTGGCTTGCCACTATCGTGTAAGTTATCGTCTGCCTGATTGAAACTATCGTTTACCTTTTCTAATACTATCGTCTAGTTTACCTTTTCTGATCCTATCGTCTACCTCCTGACGCTATTGTCTACACGATATCGTCTCCCTCCTGACACAGTTGTCTACACGATATCATCTATCATCTACCTCCTGGTGCTTTCGTCTACACGATATCATCTGTCGTCTACCTCCCGACGCTATCGTCTACACGATATCGTCTATCTCTTGAAATTGTCGTCTACCTCCACCAAACGCCATCATCTATCTTTGATGCTATCGTTTACCTTGTCTAAGTGCTATCGTCCGCCGCGTGAGTCAAGCCATATCCTTCAACCTCACCTTCTAACTCTTTTGTAATACCGTTTGGGAGTAGAGAAGAATGGATTTCTGTGCATCAAAACTGCCATGTTAAATATAAATACTCTTCCAAAACCCAAAACAAGGAAGAAAAAGTACCTTAAAAATATTTGTTAGCCCAAATAGCCTCTGTCGCTTCTCTAGGAATATGACTCTGCTGCCTAAAGGGTGCTGCTGAAAAATGTGAAACGATCTTTCAGGATATATACAACATCCCTGTGTAGACTTTCATAACCAGAAAGCTAGCGGCCTGCAAAGTCATTCAAATATTTTTCTTAAAACATATCACAAAAAACTAGTATGTAAATTGTAAGAGCAATTTGCTTATCGGCCTTGGGCTTGTAATTAAAATCTTCCAATTCATTGTCATGGCGAGCAACTCAAATGGAACGTGCAAACTCGTCTAGGAGCTAGGTCATTAGCCATCTTATAAATCTTAACAACTCAAACTGAAGACTCTTGATTGATGATGGTGATTTAAGGCTTCTAGCAAGAACATGACAACAATTATCACATGCCTTAGAAAGCATGGGTGAATTTTGTGGCGATCCGGTCATCAAAGTTGTAAAGTTTGTAATTTGGACTTTTTAATTTTGTTTTGTCTGTGGGTTCAGTTTTATATATGATTTTCTTTAAAGTCATGTATATTTTGTTTGTAATTGAACTTAGGAAAGCAAACGTGGAAGTGAGTGATTCTTTGAATTTTTACTTTTGAGGGAAGTGTGGTTTTGAAAGAGATGAAAAATGACAATGTTCTGATTTGTCATTATTTGAATAAATTCCCTTTATCTCATCTGGAAGGATATCCCTAATCAACTATAATGTTGTTAATGTAACCCAAACATGTATCTGTATCTGTATATGTATCTTTAGTGCAAGTGTGAGAAATCCTTTCATCTCAAGATAACGAATACACCTTGACGAGCTCATTAATAAATAGTTCAAAGTTTTTTAATACACCTAGAGATGTATACATCGTGCGACTATAAAAGTTTTATGTTTCTTCTTTCTTTTTGTATTTTACTTTCTTTTCTTCTCTAATAATCTGTGAATTTGTTCTACCATTTTACTTTTAGAATGTCTAAGGATATAACTCCGTGTGATGAAAAATACAAACATAAAAAGACTATTTGGGACGATACTACTCTTAATATATTCATACAAGTGTGTGTTAGCGAAACTTTAAATGGGAATAGATCTAACTGTCATTTCAATGAAATTGGATGGAGAAATGTGGTAAAGTCTAGAAGAAATTAGTCTAGAAGAAATTATGACTACAGACAGTTGAAGAACAAGTGGACATCACTAAAGAAAGATTGGCAAATTTGGAATAAACTAGTAGGAGTTGCAACAAGATTAGGATGAGATCCTTTAGGACAAACTATTGATGCACCTAATGAATGGTTGGATGAACAAATAAAGTTGATATTTGAATTTTTCTATAAATTATAAGGCTTACAAAACGTGAATAGTTAGATATTCTTTTCAAAGATGTTGTAGTAACTAGAGAAGGTGCATGGGCCCATCTCAAGTTTTTTTTAATCTAATTCTATAAGTGATAGATTGGAGATTTTATAGATGATATAATAGGAGAAACGGAGGTCAATAAGAATGAAAATGTTGAAAGTACGGCCAATGATGTTCATACAAGTGAAACTTATACTCAAGGGAAAGAGAAAATGAGAAAAAAAAATTGGTTCAAGAGCTGGTCTTCTAAGATGTCAAACAAGTTAGATCATATGTGTGATGTTATCAAGTATAGAAGAAGAGATTTACCGAGTTACAATATCCTTGAATTAATGGATATTTTAACGAGCTTGCCTAGGAAGAAGGTGACAAGTTGTATATAAAGGTGACTAAAGTTTTTACTAAAAGAGAAAATAGAGAGTGTTTGTTGCTATAAAGAAGCTTGAGACAAAAATTGAATGGCTTAAGCAAACAAAAGTTTAACATTGATACTTTTTGGTGTTTGTGTGAATTTCTAATCTTCCTTAGATCAAGACTTTAATTTCCATTTGTTGTTTCTTTTTCTTGAACTATTGAAATTGCTCATGGTTTAGAAATGTCATATAGTATGATGGAAAGACATTTATAGTTAATTGTGTGTTTTTTGTTAACAGAAATGTGGTCTGATATGATTGATAATGATGATACTAATAGCTCTTTAAATGATGGTGACGATGAAGAATTTGACCATTTAGTTGAAATTGGATGTATAATGGATTTGAGTCATTTTGAAAAATTTGTTGACAAAGAACCATGTAGGACTTCGTTTCACACATGTTTCAAGTTTGTTCAAGAGGTTTTAAATGGGTCTGATATTAGGTGTCATCAACAATTTAGGATAGAAAAACATGTGTTTAATCAATTATTGATGACACTTAATCAAGATTATGGCCTAAAAAATAGTTCGGATGTGCCAAAAGCCTAGTATTGATTATGAGAAGACGTATTCTCTAGTGGTGGATGCAGTTATATTAAGATATTTAATTGACTTGATTGTGTATAAAAGTCTGGATATGCATCTTATGGATGTAGTCACAACATATTTATATGGATCTCTTGATAATAATATTTATATGAGAATCCCAAAAGGATTTAAGATACCTGAAACATATACATCAAATTCCCGAGAATGGTATTCAATAAAGTTACAGAAATCGCTATATGGATTGAACAATTCATGATGGATGTGGTACAATCATCTGAGTGAATATTTATAGAAAGAATATCAAAATAATTCAATATGTTTGTGTGTTTTTATAAAGAAATCACAATTAGGATTTGCTATTATAATTGTATATGTTGATGACTTGAATATAATTGGAACTCCTGATGAGTTTTCAAAGGTAATAAAATATCTTAAGAAAGAATTTGAGATGAAAGATCTCGGAAAAACAAAATTTTACCTTGGTTTGCAAATTGAACATTTAACACATGGAATAGTTATTCATCAGCCAACTTATGTAGGAAATTTTTTTTTAAAAGATTTTATATGGACAAAGCACATCCATTAAATATTCCAATGGAAGTCCGTTCATTGGATATAAAGAAAGATATATTTCAAAGCACATCCATTAAATATTCCAATGGAAGTCCGTTCATTGGATATAAAGAAAGATATATTTCGACCTCGAAAAGATAATAAATAACTTCTTGGTCTTGAAGTATCATATCTTAGTGCAATCGGTGCACTTATATATCTTACTAATAATACAAGACCAAATATTGCATTTTTAATAAATTTATTAGCAAGATGTAGTTCTTTTCCAGCAAAAAGACATTGGAATAAAATTAAGCATATACTCCATTATCTCCGAGTAACAATCGATATGGGTTTGTTTTATTCAAATAAATCAAATTTTGATGTAGTTGGTTATGTAGATTCTGAATATTTATCTGTTCCACACAAAGCTAGATCTCAAATAGATTATCTGTTCACATGTGGAGGAACTACTATATCTGGTGGAACAGACCATAACTGTCACTTCCTCAAATCATGTTGAAATTCTTACAATTCATGAGGCTAGTCGAGAATGTGTATGGCTAAGATCAATGACTCAGCACATTCCTGAAATATGTGGTTTGTCTTCTAATAAAAACCTTCCAACAATATTATATGAAGACAACACAACTTACATAGCCCAAATCAAAGAAGGATATATTAAAGGAGATAAAACAAAACATATTTCACCGAAGCTTTTCTACACTCATGATCCTGAAGATAATGACATCACTGTACAACAAATTTGTTCAAAGGATAACCTGGCAAACTTACTTACAAAGGCACTACCAACTGCAACTTTTGAAAAATTGGTGCACAACACTAAAATGCGGTAACTCAGATATCTTAAATGATATTTTCATGAGGGGAGTAAATATATTATATTTTTTTAAGAGTATATATTATATGAAATATGTACTCTTTTTCCTTCACTAAGGTTTTTTCTCATTGGGTTTTTCTTAGTAAGGTTCTAACAAGACATATTTCATATATATATGGGCATCTAAGTGGGAGTATTATGAATATTATAATAAATAGATGCCCATTGTTTAGTGTCCCAAAAGCCATGTGTCACCCTTCATATTGTTCACGTGCCTTGTAGTTATTCATGCTTGGTGTCCATGTAAGTCCACATCCTGTCCATGTAAGTCCACATCCTACTTGCTACTTTATCTATAAATAGTAGCATTTGGTAGATCTTAAAATCACATATACATTGGTGAGAATTCGACTTCAAAATTCTACCAATTTTCATATTATCCAATTTTATAATTTTAGTTATTTTATTTTATATACTTAATATTATTCTATGAATATATTATTATATTATATTTTCTCCATATCTTGTGCTCCTCAATTTCACAACATAGTACGTATTATTATTACTTAATGTCCCCTCAATTAGCCCATCTAGATTTTATTAAAATATTTATAAGATCTATAATAAAATGAATATATTTAATCAACAACAACAGTGTCGACTCTTTTAAGCCAAGGCAAATGTGCATTCATTCTCCTTCCAATCCACAATTTCAGAATTTAAGTTTGTAAAATAAAAATTTACTATCTACTTGAGATCAAAACAATTAGTACATATATATTGAGGAAAGTATATCCAAATCGATGTTATATTTCCTAATGAAAATTTCTTAGATGCTGGCTGGATTGCTTTTGTGTCACTCATTTAGTTGTTTAAATTAAAAAAATTTCACGTGACAATTTTTTGTATTTACAAAAAATAATTTTTTTTTACTATATAATAAGAGATAGCTGCATGGAGACGAATACATTATAAATTATATTAATAGTGTGTTTCGTTAAACTCTCCAAATATTTATTTTTGAAAATATGTGATTTAAAAATAATTAAAGTATTCAATCACGACTCAAAATAACTATTTTTGAAACACTTTTAAATTGCATTTTTGAAACAGTTTTCTTTCATACTTCCAAATAAATCCTTAATCATTACATTTTCTTAACCAGCAGAGTTATCCTCTAACCCTACTCCAAATTATTGAATAAAAATTAGAAAAAAGATTAATATGGAACAAATGATGATTTAATTAAATAACGGATTAGGAACAAATGATGATTTAATTAATACGGAAAATTAGTTGAGATTTATTTAATTTAATTATAAAAGCAGTTGGGTTTTGGTATTTGGTTTTGGTTCGGCTCTTACAACCTTCGTAGTTCCCACTTCCTCTTTAGCGCGACGCGGTTTTCTATTCAAATTCCAAAAGGGATTTGGTTTCTTCACCTTCTCTCCCTGCCTTTACCTTTGCTCTCCATTCTTCTTCTTCTTCTTCTTTTTCTTCCTTCAAACTGGAATCCACTGGTAATTTCTCTGCTCTCAACCATTCTTCCTTCTCTGTTTATGGCGTTTTTTTATTCGTTTCTCTTATGTATTTACCTTTCTCTAATTACACGGTGGCTCGCTCTTTCACTTCATCCCTGAAAAATGTGAAACGAAACGAAATGCGAACTCGCTCAATTACTCACTAAGTTCAGTCGTACTTTTGTTTTTCTTAACTTTCTCGTTTTCTTCATATTATTCGACGATGAAATATTGTGTTTCTTGTTCCTTGCATCTTGTTAGTTGCCGCGGCAGTTTGAAGTTGTTTTGGTTCATTCTGGGCCGGATTCAGGCGTTTCGGTATGTTTCGGGACTGATAACAACTCTAGAGTTGAGAGATGAGTTTGGGAGGCTTGGTATTGAGTTTGAATGGTTCTAGGATTGTATGTTCAACTCGTTTCTACGCGCGTTTAAATTACTAAACGAATTTCCGTTAGAAGATTTGTCATCTGTTTTCTTTATACAAAGCACACATTTACATTTTGCAGTAATCTCACTATTATGCATGCTTTTGGTTATTTTCGTCTTGTTTAGCATGTATAGTCTACTACGGTTCTAATGTAGAAATTCCTTTTTCGTGTTGGTTGATCTTTGTCATTTTAACATCATTTGCGGTTTTTCTCTTGGAAAATTCCTTGTGTTATATGACTTTCACGATAAATGTCATGATTATAACTCTATTCTGACCATACTTTTTATGAAGTTTATTTTTGTGTGCATGAGAAGCCCCACGTACTGTACACTAATTCACTTTATCACGTGATTATTTCTTGTTGATAGTGCTTAAATTACTTCAATATGTTTTCTTAAATCGTAACCAATTTTTCATTTCCTCATGTTATCAGTTCACGGACAAAATGCCAGAAATTCAGTTGGGCACTCACACTGTGAGATCTCATGGAGCTCGTTTAGCAAGAATCCATATGCATGATTGGTTAATCCTTTTGCTTCTTGTGGTGATAGAGGTCGTGTTAAACGTTATAGAACCATTTCATCGGTTTGTTGGACAGGAGATGATGACAGACCTGAAATACCCACTACAAGATAATACTGTTCCCATTTGGGCAGTCCCAGTATGTTTGAAACTGGCATTTACTAGTATTATAGTGAACTCTGTGGTCATTTATTTTCCTGACATTATTGTGAAAAGTAAAAAATAAGACCTTTTTTTTTCCTGTAACAGATAATTGCCATATTGATACCCTTTATTGTGTTTGTTATCTACTATTTCATTAGAAAGGATGTATATGATCTCCACCATGCCATATTAGGTAGCTCTTCTTCCTCCATCATTTTATAATCGTTGGGAAACCTTTTAGTTCTGGATAACCTTGCTAAGCATAATATTTAATGATTGCTCATACTTGTTCAGGACTTCTGTTTGCTGTTTTGATAACTGGAGTAATGACTGATGCTATTAAGGATGGTGTTGGTAGGCCACGTCCTGACTTCTACTGGCGCTGTTTCCCTGATGGCAAAGGGGTTTGTTTTTCATTTTTGTATTCTCACTTGGTTTTCATATTTATGCATATGAAAGCATCTTTCATTTTCCTAGGCCCCTATCCTTTTCTCAATATTGGCACAAATTATAAGATTCGTGCTTGATATCTGCAGGTGTTTGATCGAAACACAACTGGTGTGTTATGTACAGGAGATAAGAATGTTATTAAAGAAGGATATAAAAGTTTCCCAAGTGGGCATACGTCCTGTAAGATAGACATTTGCTTCTGAATTACATTATATAATTGTCTGCGACTGTTCTATATTTACCCTTTTTTATATTCTTCAGAAATTGCACATACTATATAGAGTAGAATAGTAGATCCAATCTCTGTGCAAATGCAATATGCTTGCCTTGTTTATAATTATCATCATTAAAAAGAGCATTGATATTCAGCATGTTGCTAAGGAAACTCAACATCAACCATTTATGTCTTGTATTTTCTCTCGGCAACCAAAATCTGGAGATGAAAAAGTATGTGTACCAATTCTCAGGGGCAAAGGACATTTCTTACTTTCTTTTATCAGCTTTGCATCTTCAGCACCTCTAATTTCAGTTTTATGAAATTAGCCACATTTTCTTTGTTGTTAGTCTTAATGGCGTCTTATTCAGATCCCATAGTCTGGTAGATGATTAAATAGAATTAGACTTTTTTTTATCTTTCTAAAATTACCAATCCAGTTGCAGATGGACAATGGTGGACTAATCTTTAAACTCTTATTACTCATTTCCCATTTTAATTGAAGTGTGAAAAATCTTTTGGAATGAGAACACTCGACTCTGCAACTTTTTCAAAGGTTCAAAGTTAAGTTGTTGATTAAGCTTATAATATCCAAGCAAGAACTGTCAAGGCTTTGGTTTTTTCACCATAAGATCTCAATCCATGTTTTAGTGAGATTACAATTTTTAGGGCAACGAATATCAATCAGGGATTTGTAGTTAATGCATTTGTACTTTCTTGCTATTTCATTTTCTTATTGATCCCAGCCATGCTCGGTAATTCATGTTGTGGATTAGTGCATGCAAATGCTTGCTTGTGACATATGCATTACCTTAGTCTTTTTTTTTCTCCTTCTCAGTTTATTTTCTCTCACTTGTGTTTATTTTATTCTTATTAACGTAGAAAGCTGTCTATATGTAGGGTCTTTTGCTGGCCTTGGATTTCTTGCTTGGTATTTGTCTGGGAAAATAAGGGCATTTGACCAAAGGGGCCATGTTGCAAAACTCTGTATTGTGTTCCTACCCCTGCTTATTGCAGCTCTTGTTGGTGTTTCTCGAGTTGATGACTATTGGCATCACTGGCAAGACGTTTTTGCTGGGGGTCTTCTGGGTTAGTTAATCCAAAACCTTATTCATTTGCTCTAACTTTCATTTATGCTCCTTTTGCTTTTTTCTTATCTGAACTTTTTTTTTGCAGGGCTGACAATTGCTTCATTCTGTTATCTGCAATTCTTTCCAGCACCTTATCACATTGATGGTATGGCCCACAATATCATTAATTCTATTGCTATGCAAGTAGTTCCTACTTTTACATTGAATGAAGCAATGATTTGTTCACGATAAATTTATCATTTCTTTTGCCCAGTAATCCTCTTTTTAGCATTTCTTCCATGTTAGTTTTACTTTTGATTCTTTGACCGTGCCTCAATCCATCTGGCATTGCCCAAAGTTGTTATTCTTTATTCTCTGTTCTTTGACTTTATAGCCTTGTTAACAAAAACATTGATTGGTTAGATGATTACTTAGTCATTTGGACTAAATCTTCCTTTTGCAACATTAGGTAGCATTATAAAACTATAAATTTAGCTGGGATGTTAATCTGGATTTTTATTTTTCTTTCCCGACTGATAGAGTAATAGCATTGAGATGTTGTGGGATCTGGACCTCACTAATCATCACATAATTTATTTGCCCAAGTCCTAATTTTAAAGCAAGCATTTATTGTTGATTTTTTATGTTGTTGGCCGGAAGAAGTGGCTGTAAACTATAATTGTTAAGATAAATCATAAACGAATAAAATGACGTTTGTATAGATGTACGAATATAGAAAAGACAGAACTTGTCTACTCTCTTTCTTTCATCACTTGCAGCTAGTTTTATTTTTCCAATGTATTCTGGTTTGCGGTCCACGCCCATATAAACATAAAAAGTTGCTGCTCTGAATTACCCATTCTATCGTAGTCAAATATGGCGTTAATGGTTCAATAAATGATTTCCGTGGACCTGAACATTAGATCACATTAGATCGTTGCAGTTCATTGTGATTAAACAATGCTTGCATTTATGATGATGGATCCCAAGCTCCTTCCACTTCATTCGTTAGGATTATACCCGATTCTTGTGTTTATAATTTCGTTCTTGAACTCACTCTTGTAATTTTACACCTTGTTTGCAGGTTGGGGACCCCATGCATACTTTCAGATGTTAGCAGAGTCTCGTAACGAAGTTCAAGCATCTTCTCCGAATGCCAACAATAATAACGTGCAACAATCAGAAATTGAAAGTGTCTACATTCAACCTCAGCATGAAATGAGATTCAATACACAGGACTCAAGCCCCATGCTGAACAGATAGAGTGGAACAAGAATATGAACTCAGAGCTTTCATTGTGAGAATAGACTACGTTCAGATTTGGTAAATAGGTAGGGAGAATGTGCAAGTCTTCTGAAACAAAATACTCTCCTAGATGGGCTTGAAATGAAGACGTCCATATTTATATTCTTTGATTCTTTCTCTTCATTTCCCCCCATATAGTTCTGATGACCGCTTATTTGAGATTTCTGGTTTGGAAGTGTGGAATTATTATTTAGATGCAACTTTGCATACTGATTAGGAATAGGATGGAACAGAACTGAATTCATTTCTTATCATTGTGTGGATGTCTTGAGTTATAGTTTGACATTGACAAGAAAGGATCGACCCCATCACCCCTATTAGGGGCTATTACCCATGTCACGTGAAACATAAATACAAAGCGAAATGTTAATTCATTCCTTTAAATTTTAGGGATTGTATCAATTTGAACCTTGAACTTTTGTATATGTGTCCATTTACATCTTTTGTAACGTTTCGTTTGAAAAAACATTGTGTGAAATTTATAATGTATCAATTAAATCTTCAAATTTTCATAAAGGAATCAATTTATATTTTATTTTTCCATTTTGTAAAATCAACATTTGAAGAAGTCTAATGCTATATTGATGATTTTCAAATGTCATTGTAATTAATCGTCTAAATTGATTGAGTTATGAAAATTTGGAAGTTTGATTAACTCAAGTTATAAGTCAAACAAAATCTAGAGGGTGTAACTTGATGCACTTGGGAGTCATTTGTTTATTAGAAATGTAGATAACCATAATATTTAGATGCCTATAACTATTACAAATGTATGGAATTACAAATGTCCGACTTCTTTAGATAACTATGTTTTGTAGAAATATTTTTGAAGATATCTGGGATTACTTGGATGACGGTTTGTTTTGTAGGATTTCTACTTTGAGAATACCTTAAATATATATAATATTCCATCACTGTCTTTACGACTATTTATTAATTTATAATAAATTAAATATAATTTGAATTTATATAATATGTTTGTCTTCATTAATTTGAATTTCTTTTTAAATTAAGGGGCTTCTACACAAAAGACCTTAAAACAAAGCCCATATTACATTAATGTCTAGTGTCACAATCGCTCTTTCGGAAGCTTCTCTTAGCGATTGTACGGCACTTGTTCCCGCTCACGAACAAGTCAGCCAACTCGAATACGGACTGCCGATGGCACACCGAGTGCCTCTCGCAACCTCCACCCCCGTTTTAGGGAAAACGGTTTTAGAAAACGGGTTTAGAGAAAAGGTTTTCGTAAGAAGTTTTGTGAGTGTGAATAAAGAAAGAAAGATTGTAGTAGACTAGAAAACAATAAGCAACAACAATAGCTTTATAGAGTACTACTCCGGGTATGAGGAAGTGATGGTTAGTCTTATCCCCATATAGTGCATTCTGAACAAAAAGCCAACTGGCGCCCTTGCATATGCAAAAGGGCGAGTGGTCACTTACAATGAAAATGTAAAGAAAGCAAGCTAACTAAGCTAATACAATACAAGATATGAAAGTATGCTAGAAGGGGGTTGGATTGGGCATGCGGCCATGGGCAACAGGCCCTGGACAAGCATGACCGTTACATTCTCCCCCACTTAATTGGTTGACGTCCCCGTCAACTGACCTTGTTCAAAACCTGCGATGGCTGGAGCTGCATTCTTCAAATCTTCGGCCCGCTCCCAACTGATCTCTTCGTCGGGGAGATCCTTCCATTTCACTAAGAACTCTGTCAGTTCTCGTCTGGGTCTTCCAATACGGCGCGTACGTTTATCCAGGATTTGTGCAACTTCTTTCTCAGCAGAACTCTTCATCGTGACCGGTGGGCGCCTTAGCATGTTTCGCTGTTCATCCTCGGGATCGGGATGATAGGGCTTCAGGATACTCACATGGATGACAGGATGAATCTTCATCCATGAGGGTAACTGAACCCTATATGAGGTTCTCCCGACCTTCTCAATTACCTCCACTGGACCTTCATATTTCCTTACTAGCCGTTGGTCTCTCTGGCCTCGGAAACGAAACTGTTCCGGTCGTAGCTTGATCAGGACCTTGTCCCCAGCTTGAAACTCAAGGGCCCTCCGCTTCTTATCAGCCCACTTCTTCATCCTCCTCGATGCTCTTTCTAGGTAGGCGCGAGCTATCTCAGAGGTTTTGCTCCACTCTTTAGTGAAGTTATGTGCCTGAGGACTTTTGCCTGCATAAGGGTGGTCCACCAAGTATGGCATGAGTGGCTGTCTGCCGCACACCACTTCGAAGGGCGTTTTTCCGGTCGCGGAACTCTGCTGGCTATTGAAGCTGAACTGAGCCACATCTAACAACTGGACCCAGTTCTTCTGCCTAGCGTCGATAAAGTGACGCAGATATTCCTCGAGCATACTGTTGAAGCGTTCCGTCTGGCCGTCAGTTTGGGGATGATAGCTAGAGGAGATATTCAGTGTTGACCCCAATATTTTGAACAATTCTGTCTAGAATGTCCTAGTGAATCTTCCGTCCCGATCGCTAACAATGCTCGCGGGGACACCCCATAATTTCACGATGTGTTTGAAGAACAGCTGAGCAGTCATCACGGCTGTGCACATCTTCGACGTTGGGACGAAAGTGGCATATTTTGAGAACCGGTCGATGATAACAAGGATCGACTCAAACTCTCCCACTTTGGGCAAATGGGTGATGAAGTCGAGAGACACGCTCTCCCATGGTCTAGAGGGCACAGGTAGGGGTTCCAGCAGACCCGCTAATTTCGCCCTTTCGACCTTATCTTGTTGGCAGACAAGGCAAGTCTTGGTAAATTGCATGACATCGTCTCGAAGGCTTGGCCAATAATAGCCTTGTTTCAGAAGGGCATAAGTCCTCTGCCAACCATTATGTTCTGCCCACGGTGTGTCGTGACACTCCTTCATCAGCGACCTACGTAACTCCCCGGATCTGGGGATGTAGAGGCGATTGCCTTTGGTGTATAGTAGATCATCTTCCACCCAGAACTGGCGTGTCTTCCCCTCTCTGGCCAACTGTAGGATGGCCTGCGCCGCTGTGTCATTTGTCAAGTGAGTTTTGACAGTTTCTCGTACTGTTGCACTCAACGTACTTGCTTGTAGGCGGGCGAACATGCACAGGGCCGCATGTTCGCTCTTTCGGCTAAGAGCATCAGCCGCTTGGTTACTTTTCCCCGGTCTATGTTCGAATTGGAAGTCGAACTCCGCTAGACACTCCTGCCACCGTGCCTGTTTCGACGACAACTTCGGTTGGTTGAAGAAGTGACAAATGGAGTTGTTGTCGGTTTTGACCACGAACTTGGCCCCCAAGAGATACTGTCTCCAGGCCCTCAAGCAGTGAACTACTGCTAACATCTCTTTCTCGGAGGCGGCATACCTCCGTTCGGCATCATTTAGTTTCCTACTCTCATACGCGATGGGGTGTCCGTCTTGGAGGAGGACACCGCCCAACGCGAAGTCAGAAGCATCAGTCTCTACTTCAAATGGCTTGGTCACGTCGGCAATTCCGAGGACCGGCCCCTCAATCATCACTTTCTTCAAGCCCTCAAAGGCGGCTTGACATTCAGGAGTCCAGCTCCATTGGCTATCCTTCTTCAACAGTTCGGTTAATGGCCCTGTTCTTCTCGAGAATCCTTCTATGAACCACCTATAGTAGTTGGCTAGTCTGAGGAAGGATCGTAGTTCGGTCACGGATGATGGTACCCTCCAGTCTCTAATCGCGGCGACCTTGCCCTCTTCCATACCAATCCGACCACACTCAATCACGTGGCCGAGGAAATTTATGCGTTCTTGGGCAAAGGAGCACTTCTCTCTCTTTACATACAACTGATTTCTCCTCAGCTTTTCAAAGACTAGTTGGAGGTGATGTCGATGGTCCTCTAGCGAGGCACTATAGACCACAATGTCATCAAGATACACTACGACGAATTTGTCGAGGTATTCGTGAAACACTTGGTTCATTAAGGTACAAAATGTTGCTAGAGCATTGGTGAGGCCAAAGGGCATCACGAGGAATTCGAAGGCTCCATATCTCGTGACACAGGTCGTCTTAGGTTCGTCTCCTTCAGCAATTCGAACCTGATAATATCCAGACCGTAGGTCCAGCTTCGAGAAATACTTAGCACCGTGAAGCTGATCAAATAAGTCAGTAATGATAGGAAGGGGATATTTGTTGCGGACTGTGAGCTTATTCAAGGCCCGATAGTCGATGCACAACCGGAGGCTCCCATCCTTCTTCTTCTGGAACAGTACTGGGGCTCCGTAAGGGGCCTTCGCCGGTTTGATAAATCCTGCATCTAACAACTCGTCTAACTGTTTCCGAAGCTCAGCCAATTCTGGCGGGGCCATCCGATATGCATTCTTGGCAGACAGCTTTGCCCCTGGTAACAACTCAATCTCATGGTCAATCCCCCTTCGTGGGGGTAAGGACTTGGGCAAGCTTTCCGGCATGACGTCCCGATACTCTTCCAAGACAAATAGAACGTCTTGGGGGATCTCCTCTTCAGTGGACTCAACTGATTCTATCGGGATGGCCATGAACGTGGGTTCGTCGTGGGCCAGGCCTCTCTTCAATTGGAGGGCTGAGATCATTCTTACCCCATTTGGCTGCTTGATACTGGCTTAGACTACGGTCGGTGTAGATCCGGTAATGACTAAGTATTTGGCGAGGGGCATTGGTATGACTTTATGTTCAAGTAGGAATTCCATCCCCAGTACCACGTCGAAATCATCCATCTTGACAATCACGAAGTCAACGAAGCCCTTCCAGTCTCCTAACTTCACCGGAGTTCTCTTCGCTATCCCCGTAATCGGTAGGGCTGCGGAATTCACAGCTTTCATCTTCCCTGCATCTCTTTCCCAAATCAAGTTCAGGCGGCGAGCTTCCGTTTCAGCCATGAAGTTATGGGTAGCCCCAGAGTCAACCATAGTGTTTTTGGCCGATCTTTGGTTGACCCAAGCGTCCACATACATGAGACCTTTCTCTAGTGGCTCCGTCGCCTTTCCCATATTCTTCTAGAGTGCAGATAAGAATTTCAATGCCCCCATCCTGGGATTCTCAATTTCTGCAGCTGGCTCAGTTACCGTCTCCTCCAGTTCAGCCTTGTCTTCGGAGGTAGAGGCTAACGTGGCTTAAAAAGCATTGAACGCGGTTCGATTTGGACATTCGCCCGCCCTGTGTGGCCCTTTACATATGAAACAAGACAGGGGGCGATTGTAATTGTTATGCTGTTGTGGCGGCCCCCGCCAGTTGTTTCCTGATCTCGGTTGGGATGATTTACGGTCCCCCCCTGTGTTCTTGTCTCCTTCCCCAGGTCTGGGAGGACTGGAACGGCTGTTTCTGTTTCCCCCATTTGAGGAAGTTGATTGCTTCCTCACATCTTGTGAGTCAGTGCTAAGGTCGTATAGCCGTTCAGCTGCCGCATAGGCAGAGGGGAGATCCTGTACTCTCTGTTCATATAGTTTTGATTTCGCCCACGGTTTCAGCCCTTCCACAAAGCAAAAGACCTTGTCTTTTTCAGACACATCTCGTATGTCCAACATGAGTCCTGCAAACTGTTTTACATAGTCCCTGATGTTACCTGTTTGCTTTAGCTCTCGGAGTTTTCGTCGAGCCAAGATCTCGACATTTTCAGGGAAGAACTGCGAACGAAGTTCTTGTTTCAATCTATCCCAAGTATCAATAGTGCAGCGTCCTTCCTGTATGTCTGTAAATCGTGATCTCCACCACAGTTTCGCATCTTCAGCTAGATGCATCGTTGCTAGTGTGACTTTCGACTCTTCAGTCACTGTGTTCGTCGCCTTGAAGTATTGCTCAAGGTCGAAGATAAAATTTTCCAGGGCTTTCGCTTCTCGCACCCCACAGAAGGGTTTCGGTTTTGGGATTTTTATTCTGCTCACTGCCATTGCTCCCCCAGATGGGGCTTGGTTCCCTACCGCTCGGATGGTGAGATTCACCCTAGCACTCACATCCGCTATCTCGGCTCTGACGACATCCAGGGCCGACCGAAAGTCTTCAGATAAATCGGTTACCATATGAAGTATTGCTTTTTGGGAGCTGTCCAGCTCTTCGACACGCTCCTCTATGTGGGCAACAGAGCCCGAGGAGTTATCGCCTCGTTCAAAGCTGCCGGACCGTACTGTTTTGGTCTCGAGGGTTTCTACCCTCATCATCAATTCTCTGACGGGTAATCCGTCTAGGCGGCCTACCACCGCATCAATTCCATCGGCTTTCTCGGCAACTTCTTGTATCCGAGTCTCAAGGAAACGGACATTATCTGGGACCTCTCTCAGGTAGAGCATTTGTTCTTCCATCTCTACCAGTCTGTCCACATGGGACTTGTTCAGGTTCTTCGTCGCCGACATGATCACTGATCTTCCCTCTATAAGCCAACTTGGCTCTGATACCAACTGTCACAATCGCTCTTTCGGAAGCTTCTCTTAGCGATTGTGCGGCACTTGTTCCCGCTCACAAACAAGTCAGCCAACTCGAATACGGACTGCCGATGGCACACCGACTGCCTCTCGCAACCTCCACCCCCGTTTTAGGGAAAACGGTTTTAGAAAACGGGTTTAGAGAAAAGGTTTTCGTAAGAAGTTTTGTGAGTGTGAATAAAGAAAGAAAGATTGTAGTAGACTAGAAAGCAATAAGCAACAACAACAGCTTTATAGAGTACTACTCCGGGTATGAGGAAGTGATAGTTAGTCTTATCCCCATATAGTGCATTCTGAACAAAAAGCCAACTGGTGCCCTTGCATATGCAAAAGGGCGAGTGGTCACTTACAATGAAAATGTAAAGAAAGCAAGCTAACTAAGCTAATACAATACAAGATATGAAAGTATACTAGAAGGGGGTTGGATTGGGCATGCGGCCATGGGCAACAGGCCCTGGACAAGCATGACCATTACATCTAGCATTCTATTTTTTTTTTATAACAAAAAAAAAAAATACACACACACAAACACACGCACACATGCACCCACGCACGCATGCGAACGCACACACATGCACGCACGCGCGCACACACGCACGACTGTTTTCTTGGATGTACGCTCCTTGCGGATGTGATAATAATTCCCTTCGGTGTGTAGTTTCAATGGAAGAATGCAATTGTTATTCTGCTCGAAGGTTCTTTTTTTGTTATCTTTTATGCATTATCATTCTGAAATTCTCTTTTGTCCGCTTGCCTACCTTTGCGTTGAAAGATTAGCACCCACGACAATACTTATCATTCACTCCATCCATTAACTAAACGTCGCAAGGCTCACCTCACTTTAATAGCTTCTTCAAGGTTTGACAGTCAAAATTTTATTATGTGCAAACTTCTGCTCAAACATCTGTTATCGCATTCCTGAATGAGTTTGTTTTTAGTTTTTCGGCAAGAACACTGCCACTTTCTAAGTTTGGGGGTGGCAGTGGTCCAGGCAAATGCGTCCATCACATTGCGATGTAAAAAAAAAAAAAAATTCATAATAAAAACTCCACTGTCAGCACAAAGGGGGAAACCCAAGCTGATAAGAGTTAAAGTTGTAAAAGGCACTTACCGTAGTTGGATACATCGCATGACACTCGTGCAGGTAAGCCAAAACCAAAACAAGAGCGTAACCACGTTCAGCGTCCCAATTCAATAATATATCGCAGAGCTTTGAATCTTATTAATTGAACGCATTGTAAAAAGCTAAAAGCAAAGTTGCTTGAAATGAGTAAAATTTTTTTGAGCGGACGCTTGCCAGGATACAACTTAGAAAAAATCTCTTGGAAGAAGTAACTAATTTTGAGGGGAGTGCTGCTGCCAAAGTTAGAGGTGTAAGTAATTTATATTTTGAAAAGCTGGTCAATGCAAAGGGAAAGCTAGAGGATAAATTTTGAATTTCCTGAGTATAAGACATGTTTGAGGACAAGCATGATTCTAAGTTTGGGGGTGTGATAGCTGGTAAAAATACAACCTATTGTAGCCTTTTATTTAGAATTATGAGGGCTAACAAGTAGAATATGCGTTGATAATACTAAAAACTCATGTGAAAAGTGAGCTTGCGTCGATCAGCACTGAAAATCTTTGCTAACCTAATATTATGCGTTATTCTGCGTCAAAATGTCTATTTTCGTAGCTATCGCAGGAATCGATCGCATGGATGTTGCGGCCACAGAGTAATAACCATGATAGAAGGGTGATCGCAAGGTGGTTGGAATGCGTTGGTACTTCGGAAAAACAAGCATGAACGCATACCTTGGGAGTATCAAAAGGTGATATTGACATTTCACCTACCGTGCCAAAAGTGGTAGTCATTCAGAGCGGGACCACTAATGCTGTCGGCGTTTGAGCTCTATAAATAGAGCCTTAGAGCCCAAATTCAAGATATCTGAGTTTCTGCCCTAAGGCAGATCCTTGTGATCATAGATGAGAGCATGAGCAAGGTTTTTTTATTTTAGGATTCTTCACCTCCACAACCCATTCCGAGTGAAGACCGGAGTTTCGTTGGAGATAGAGCTTGAAAGAGAACTTCTCCACCACCCATCCATGGCACCACTGGCAGCCTTGACAGACATCTGATGGAAGTAAGAGATTGCCTACATCTAGCCCTCCATCTTTCCCTTATCTTTGTATTGTATTACATTTTGGCTTAAGACATTAATACATTTTGCAACCAATGCATTTCTTTAGTTCCTTCAATACCGTCTTCATCATCATCTTCTTCTTTATCATCTTTTACTTCTATTGCAGAGAGTCAAGCATAGATTGCAAGAGTTATCGCATACTCAATCATGCGACATAGAGATATGACACATGTAGCAACCCACCGAGAGGTGTACGTTGTGTGAGTATAACGAGTCAATCCTCTTTGCTTAGTGCTAGGCTATCGCAATGCTTGTCTATGAGTTGAGTAGCTATATGGCCTGAGAGGGTAAGGAGTGGAACTCACTAAGCATAGTAAGCAGTGTTCCTAGAGATAGGAATATCTTATACTCAACGTAACCATGCATTATAGAGATATAAGCATGAGGCTGACCACCGAGAGGTGTATGATGCGTTAGTGTGGCACGCTGGGATTACCCTTGCGACCAAACTTAATGCCTCGGTGAATTTATCCCCTCTATAATTCTATTTCTTTATATATATTATTACGCATTAACAGTTGCCGCATCTCTACCAATTCTCATAGATAAACTTCCATTGCTCAATCTGTTTAGTTAGGAGTAGAAGTAGCGCATAATTCCTTTAATTTCTGTCTTTTACTTTTGTTCTTCGCCTCAAACGCATTACTTCACAAACATTATTGAGTTCAAGTCCCTGTGTTCGACCTCAAATCACTCCGAGAAACTTGCGTTCTCGTTATACTTGGCGAGAAAGCGAGAAAACTTGTGACAGGAACGCATGTCATCGCATACATGCTTGAACGCATATTGTATATTTCTAAGTCCAATGCATGACCATCGACGCATGGAGATCAACGCATAGTATAAAACATGCATTATATATTTTTCTCCCATCATCCACCTGTATGTCTATACATACATGTTTAAATTACATAAAATAACCTAGGATCTTAGTTTATTGGATTGAGTATATGCACATAAAATAACAATTATTTTATTAATAATAATTTGTTTATACAATGTTTACAAACTACGAGAATACAAGAGAAATTTAGGACACCAATCCTAACAATCTCCCACTTGTCCTAAAGCTTAGGGAGCCAAATATACAATACAAATAAAGTACAAAATGCAATAAACTAGGGCATACACTATACTGCAGTAATATCTCCCACTTGCCCTAGACAATATGGCGCATGTCCCGTAGATCAAGAATTTCTAGATGACCCTTGAAAACTTTTGCTGTGAGAGCCTTTGATCAACAACGTTGTGCTCTGAAGCAATCTTCATGAAAATCACCTTACCTTGATGCACAATCTCTCGAATCAAGTGATATTTCCGCTCAATGTGCTTGCCTCTTTGATGACTCCTAGGTTCCTTAGAATTTACCACAGCACCCCTGTTATCACAATAAAGTGTGATGGACAAAGACATTTGGAACAACTTCCAAATCAGTAAGGAACTTCTTAAACCAAACAGTCTCTTTAGCAGCTTCACATGCAGCTACTTATTCGGCTTCCACAGTGGAGTCTGCGATGCATCCTTATTTGATGCTTCGCTAAACTATAGCTCTTCCATTCAGAGTAAATACTGACCTTAATGTGAATTTTTTAGAATCTTGATCAGTCTAAAAGTCAGAGTCTGTGTATTCTGTAAGGATCAAAATCCTTATCTCCATACATAAGCATATAGTCCCTCGTTCTTCGAAGGTACTTGAAGATTGTTTTGACCGCTGTCCAATGATCTAATCTTGAATTGGATTGATATGTACTGACAATCCCTACTGCATATCAAATGTCAGATCTAGTATATAACATTGTATACATAAGGCTACCAACAACCAATGCATAGGAAAATTTTCTCATTGCCTCAACCTCTTAAGGAATCTTAGGACACTGCTCTTTAGACAAAACAATTCCATGCCTGAAAGGTAATAAACCCTTCTTGGAATTGTGCATCGAATATCTGACAAACATTTTGTCAATATACGATGCTTGAGACAAGACCAACCTTTTGTTCTTACGATCCTTGATTATTTGGATCCCTAGAACAAATTGCACCTCTCCCAAATCTTTCATTTGGAATTGGATGGCCAACCATTACTTTACATCAGTTAGAAAATCTACATCATTCCCAATGAGTAGGATATCATGCACATATAGCACGAGGAAAGTTACTGAGCTGTTGATGGTTTTCTTGTAAATACAAGGCTCATCAACATTCTGATCAAAGCCATAAGATTTGATCGCAACATCAAATCTTATATTCCAATATTGAGATGCTTGTTTTAGTCCATAAATGGACCGATTAAGCTTGCAAACCTTTTTCTCTTGATCTTGTTCAATGAATTCTTCTAGTTGATTCATATAGATGGTCTCTTCAAGATTGTCATTCAAAAAGGTAGTCTTGACGTCCATTTTTCATAGTCATAATATGTGTCTATGGACAAGGGAATTCTAATAGACTTTAAAATGACAATAGGTGAGAAAGTTTCTTCATAATCCATTTACAACCTATCGGTTTTACTCCATCAGGTTGATCTACAAGCTCCTATAAAGAATTGAAGTACATAGACTCCATTTTTTGATTCATAGCTTTAATCCATTTATCCTTGTCAACATCTTTCATTGCTTGTTTATAAGACAATGGATCCTCAACACCATCATCGGCTATGATGTCTTGAGCTTTTGTTAAACCCATGTTGAGATTGATGTGAATGACTAGATGAACCAATATCAACAACCCTTGTTGATGTATCAACCCCTTCAACAACCCTTGTTGAGTCTCAGTAGATTTTTTAGAAATTTCACTTAAAACAATTTTGCTTCATGGTTTATGATCCCTCATATGGTCTTCTTATAAGAGAATAATGTTTGTTGATACAAACACTTTATTCTCATTTGGATCAAAGAAGTACCCACCTCTTGTTTCCTAGAGGTAGGCTACAAATAGACATACTTTTGAACGGGGTTCCAACTTTTTGAGGTTTTCTATTAGCACATGGGCTGGTGATAGCTCTAAAAAAGAGCTATATTTTCTTGCTTAATTTAGACTTGTTAAGGGATTTTATGTGTTTATTGTCTTATTTTGTAGGTACCGAGAAATCAAGAGGGAATTGGCCATTTGATGAGAAACTGGGTTAATTTGAAGCAATTTGGAGTTGATTTGAGCATCTGGGCTTTAAAGAAGTGAAAATGACCAAAATATCCCTGTTGGAGCGTTGCAACGCTCATCACATGCACAGGTCCAACGCCTGTACCACGATATAAGGTAGAAGCCAAAAGTGCAAGGCAGCGTCGCAACGCTACGATGATTGATAGAATGCCCAACTACCATGCACGCACGCCTGTCGCAATGAAGAGTCAAGCCAGCGTTGCAGCGAACCCCTGACGCTCGACGGTTGGATTGACAAGACCGTTGCAATGCTCTTCCTAGCATTGCAATGCTATGATTGTAATATAAATATGTTCTTTCCGAATTAGGTAAAGTGGGAGGAGGGTTAAGCCTTCTTAAGGAGCATGTTGCTCGGTTTTGGCCATTCAAGGCCAAAACTCACTAGTTTTCTTTTAATTTTGAGTTGTAATTGTAAATCTTGGCATCGTGAGTCAGATTCGATGAACGTTTGAAGGCCACGACGTTGGTTTTAGAGGTTTGTAAGGATTTTCTTGGATTCTTTGAGATTTCTTATGGATTTTCGATTGGATGTTTCTGTTTCTGTTTCTTTATGATTTCCTTTCTTTGAATTAATTTCTAGCACAAGCATATAAGATTGATGAATTGATGACTCAATTTTTTGTATGTTTGTCTTTGCTATGTGTGTTTTTTATGTCCGTAATTGCATTGAAAGCATGCTTAATTCAATAGGAATAGGTTTTAGTTTGATTCATGGCATGATTTCTAGGCTATCTAGGATCACCTAATTGATAATAAAACCTAAAGATTGGAAATGCATTAGGATAGAATTGGCCCTTCTTGCTTAATGTCTTAATAAATCCAAGAATGCAATGCAATTAACTAAGTAAATCGCCTTTGTAACAAGCTTAGTTAATTTAGGGATTAACGACATGTTGGTTCTTATTAAGTAGTTTGCATGGGCTATCCCTACATTCGATTAGGCTTAAGAAATAGTTCAAGATTGTTTTCATAATTAATCAATGATTATATTCATAAAAACCCTAGATCTCTAAATCGACGAAGGTAAGCTTGTGCTCGATCTCTTTCTTTTTCAATCTATCTTACTTTTTTGCATTTTAATTTCAACATTTAGTTTTCTTGTCATCAAAACAACAAAACCACATTTTTATCGCTTTCGCAATAAAATTTAGCTTAAGAGAGAATTTAATTTTGTGCCTCTTTGTGGTTCGACCCCACACTTGCAACTGTTGCTACGTTTTTGTAGTAATAGGAGTAGTTCAGTGTATTTAAAATTTTTCTTTTGTTTCAGTTTGGAGTCAAATCAACGATATCGATTTTCAGTCGAACAGCTGCACATCCCCAATTTTGAAGTGGCATAAACTACCTTTACGACCTCTTCATAACTCAAAAGGTGTTTCAGAAATACTCTTTGAAGGAACGTTGTTGAAAATATAAACAACAGTCTCTATTGCATATCCCCAAAACGATTCAGGAAGTTGAGCATAGCTCATCAAAGATCAAACCATGTTTAACAGGGTTCTGTTTCTTCTTTCTGATACACTATTCTGTTGAGGTGTACTAAGGGCTGAGAGTTGGGACATAATTCCATGTTCTATCATATAGTTTTGGAATCTTAAGTCTATATACTCTCCACCACGATCAAATCATAGTGTTTTTATCTTTTTACCTAACAAGTTTTCAACTTCAGTCTTATACTCCTTAAACTTTTCAAGTGCTTCAAACTTATGTTGCATTAGGTATAGATACCCATATCTAGAATAATCATCTATGAAAAAGATCTGAATATATAAGCTCAAAGGTCTTTTTGGTTCTATAACCTTTTCTAGTAAAGGTTGTTTTGTCATTTTGTCTTCAAGGCATGACTCACATACAAGTAAAGAGTTTTCTTCTAAACCATTTAGAAGTCCACTTTTCACCAATTTCTCAATCCTATTGAGATTAATGTAACCTTACCTTAGATGCCAAATATGGATATTTTCTTTAGGAGAAACTCTTGGGCTTTTAACTGTTGTTGTCATTTTGTACATTTTAGTATTTAGCACAGCTTTCGTAACTAACAACCTTAGTACATATAAGTTACTTTCCATTTTGAACCAAAGTCTAGTTCCATTCCATTCTTAAAAATAAATACTTTATTTTTAGAGAACGATGGGGATACTTTTGTTCAATCAGATAAGAAACAGAAATTAAGTTCCTCTTGATATAAAGAACTACATATACGTCATCCAATAATATATATCATTTCTTGTCCAAAATAACTTAAGCCTGCCTACAACAATAGCTAAAACGATCTCACCAATACCGACTCTGAGAGTCTCTCTCCAGCTACTAATTGTCTCCAAGAATTAAATCCCTGATAGGAAGAACATACATGATTAGTAGTGTAACGACTTGACCCCCTAGGATTTAAGTTAGGCTGTTACTAAATACACGCATGCATGGAACTTAAAATGACACCCTTTTATGGTGAAATAAATACTAAATAAACAAGGTAAGTTCAAAAGTCCTTCATTAAATTCAAATATTAAAACAAATAATAGGGTACCCATAAATCATAAATGATAATAATAAGTCTAAAAACAATTCTTAATAGTAAGTTTCAAACAAAAAAAATTGAAAGTTTAAAAAACATGAAAAAAAATCTAAATATCATGAGCGGAAGCATAAAACTGATCCCAGTGGCTCGATCATGAATTCTGCTTGTCAATCGTCGGTGCGTCTCTACCTTTACCTGAAACAACAACATGAGAAAGGATGAGTATAAAATACCCAGTAAGTAACCCCACTACTGAGGTCGGGCTAGACATCTATGTCCTCTAGATGCCTATCTTTGGTGAAACATTTGGTGGAACATAAAAACTGCTCTAGTCCTCATGGGACACATACATACATGAAAAACGGGTTTCTATCCGACTGTAGTTAAGTATGCCCACTACCTCTGGTGAATCCCGAAGGAAACACAACCTCTGGTGAATCCCGAAGGAAACACAACCCTTGTTGAATCCCGAAGGAAACACAATATCCAGTGAATCCCGAAAGAAACACAATCTGGTGAATCTCGAAGGAAATAAAATATCTGGTGAATCCTGAAGAAAACACAATATTTGGTGAATAAAACACAATATTTGGTGAATCCCGAAGGAAACACAATATCTAGTGAGCATCTAACTAATCAGTAAAGACATTATCACAGTCTCAACATCACAATTATCACAATATGGTTTTATAACATACATATACACCTCAACATCATGGCTATACAACATGCATTTACACCTTAATATCCTCATATCAAATACAACCTCAGTGAATCAAGTATCATCTCTTACTAGCGTGCAAGTATTTTATTCATCTATCATGCTAGCATATATTTAGTGTCTGACCCATGGGCAGTTCGAGTAGTACGATTACTTACCTCGATTCGAAACTCCCAAAATCAATTCAAGCAATGAATCCTTTTATACTTTTGGAAGACCGGAATCCCATCTATAACATAAATTATGATGTTTAATTTACCCACTCCAGCCTAAACAATAAATCCAATGCTTTCAATTTATTCCTTGGGGTCTAATTGAATTTAAACAAATTACCAAAGGTCCCTGAATTAAGCTTAACAAAGTTGTGGCTTGGTTCGAAGTCAGTTCTAAGGCTCGATTTATTTGTTCAATCTAAACATACATTCAAACCAAAGTTCAATATCAAGGGCTTCAACAATTACCCGTTACCAAAAGGGCCAAGATACTAAAACTCACCAAAATTACCAAAGTCAAACCTTTGCAACCTCGCACGCTTCCAATTCTTAAACTTCGCTACAACCTGAATCTATAGTCCAAACACAATGGGTTTTTTTGTCAAAACTAACCCAAAATAAAACGGCATTCAGTATTTTGAAAGAAACCCACAAAAATTACCAAACCTTACCCAACACAGATCCACGGCAGTAGGGACTGGGCGACGCCGGAAAACTGGCTTGATGAGGCGGCGGTGGATCTGGTGAGGTGAGTGGCTGGGCAAGGCGGAGCTGGCAGCGGCTGTGCGACCCAACGACGGCGAGCTTCGGCGCGCGCGGAGGAGATCTAGACGAGCGGCTTGGCTGGGGAGTCGCGGCTGGAGGACGACCACGGACGGTGCTCGACGGGCTCCGACGCGAAAGGCTAGGGGGTCTGTATGATGGCTGAAGAGATCGGGCGGCTGGCCGACTGGGCTGAAGGCGGTCGGACGATGGTGAAGAGATCGGGCGGCTGGAAAATTTCGAGGGAGGGGTGGGGCGCGCGGCGTG
This sequence comes from Benincasa hispida, assembly GCF_027475165.1. Classification (NCBI taxonomy): domain Eukaryota; kingdom Viridiplantae; phylum Streptophyta; class Magnoliopsida; order Cucurbitales; family Cucurbitaceae; genus Benincasa; species Benincasa hispida. Next base: position 49,210,880 of record NC_143484.1, on the reverse strand, counting down.
ATGAAGAAGGAGGAGGGAAATTTTGTTTTTTATAATAATAATAATATAATTAAAAAGGAAATAAAATAAATTTTATTTTATTCTTTTCCTTATTCCATTTTATTTTATTAACTTCCTTTCTTTCCCAAAAATAAAATTAATTCCTGCCATTAATTTTTAAATTGAATAATTTCAACGTACTAAAAATTATTGAAATTACATTGATACAAAATGCGGGGTGTTACAAGTAGCTCCTAAATCAACTATCCAGTCAGAATTATCATTCTCTACTAAGCACGTCTCTGAGATAAATAAATCAGGTTTATTTTCTTCGGAGTTCTTCCTTTTCTGGAGAGTGGTGGGATCAGCTCTATAACCCATATCATAAATGAAGGAACTCGTTTTACAGAGAACTTATGAACGGAAGCGGATAGTCCAAATCCCATTTCGATTGAAACAAACATTTATAGTAAATACAAATAGATTATGCATAATAACATAAATTACAACATGATTTTCAATAAGAAACGAGAGTTTAGAGATTATACCTTTGAAGAACTCTTCTTCAAGTAAATCCCACGAACGTTCATGAACATTTTGAACAAGTCACGAACACTCCAAATGGCAGCAAACAACAATGCAATTCTCGAACCAAAAGAGGACATTATCAATTAGTTACCTTAGTATTCTAGGTGTGAGAACTCAGGAGTGGTGGACTCTAGCTATTTTGGTTAGGAGGGTGTTTGTGGTTTGGAGGAGGAAGACGATTGAAGGAAGAACTAACACTATCGAATAGAGTTTTGTTCTATCGTGTAGGCGATCAAGTCTATCGCATAGACTTTCTTAGTTGATCGTATAGTCTCTCAAGGAAATTGTGTAGAAGACTTCAATTGTGTAACTATTGTCTGCGGAATAATAAAATCAAATTTTATTTTATTCCATTTTATTGCTTAACTTCCCAATAAGGTGGTTAGAGAGAAAATGGAAATTAATTATCAAATAATTAATAATTATAAATAAATATGATAACCAACTTATCATATTATATTTATAACCTATAGTTTTAATATTGCATCATATATAATATACAAATCATAATTCTTTTTCTCTATTTTATGACATTTAATATTAATCATATTTATATTAAATTTAACAATTGTTTGAATCTCATTCAAATAAATATTCCCTCAATTAAACAATAATGTATCAAATACATTATGTCAATTATATCATATAATTGAATCATATATAATTAAATTCCCTCTTATTAATTTGAACATTTCAAATTACCCAAAAACTGATTATCAACTAAATTCTTTTAGCTACCAAGGCGACCTTATGGACCTGTAGCTTGAAGCTCCAACAGTACGTAAATAACTAATTAAACCCTTTAATCACATTATCCACCATTCGCTAATTGTCGGCACTCCACTAAAGACCGACAGCTGCACTATTTGCATTATAGATATATTTCTATGTCCATTGAATATAATCAATCAACAGTACGATGACCCTTCACAAATTGCTCGTAAGTATAGCTAGGCCAAATTATCGTTTTTCCTCTGTAGTTACATGTAACTCCTTAAGTACCATTGATCCCTCTAATGAACAACAGATCATAGTCCCACTGTGACTAAACCCCTCTCGGGCCAAGAGAGGGTGTGACGCCACATTATTTAAGACCCGGAATCAGCCTTTAAGGGAGCAATTTATCTACTTACCCCTGCTCCGGGGAAGGAGTGAATTCCATCTTGTGTAGCTGAGTTCCCAGCTCCCCAATCAGACGAATCCCAAAAATGGTAGGCTTGTTGAGTCGGCGATTTGGCTACTCTCACCCATGCAAATCAAAGAACTGCCCTCATAGGCAGGAGTTCACAACTCACTCAGGATTAAGGTCATGTTACTTATGGTCATCCTAGTGAAATGAAAGTCTCTATTATGAACGACGTTATATAATGAGACTAAACATTTTGTGGTCCGATTTTATACAAACTCCTTTGCATAGAATATCCCCGCTCGCATGTCTAATACGTGAATGATCATTTGTAGCACTTTACAACATTTGTAACACCTACAAAGCGGGCCATACTCGTAGTGTCACCAGGATAAGGTATCCAGCCTTATCCATATACTATAGGCCATTTAGGTTATCACTTAAACATGATTCACCTGTATGTCTCCACATACATATTTAAGTTACAACGATAACCTTGGATGTTAGTTTATTGGTTTGTGGTTAATACAACTAAAATATCATATATTTCATAGACAAAGTGAATAAAATATAAAATATTATTAATCATTGAAATGTTTGTTCACACAAGGTTTACAAACTATAGGACCCCACGAGATTTAGGGCATCAACCTCAACAACCCCAACTAAAATATCATTAACTAGCTTAACAATTTCACGTAAGTGTGACCCTTCATTTTAGACTTTGAAGTTCCGCCTCAATGAACCAACCGAAGGGAAAAACTGATTAAGGAAAAAACTAAAGTGATCCTATTCATTTTTGGAGTTCGCCATAATATTGACCTAATGCACAAATCATATGAAGGGGACGCTCTTAGGGAACCTTGAGGTTGTGCAAGAAGATCTCATGGTGCAAACTAATGAAGGAGACCGTAGGACATGTTGACACACATCCTTCTCCCACTTATTATAAATACTCTTTCTATTCACCTTGATATTAACCCATGCAAACACTATTCAAAGGGGGACGCTCCTAAGGCGTCTCAAGGCCAAGAATGAGTCTCACGGTGTAGACATTAAAGGAGAAAAATGAGTAGAAAATTGACGTATTTATATATCTTTATCCTCCTATTAAGTATTTTTTTTTAGAAAAAAAATTAGGGTTTAATTAACTTAGGAAAAATATGGCTAATTATTTTTACTAAATGGTTGTTTAATTTTTCCCAACAATAATACTTACTTTAGATAGTTAAACAATTTTGATTAATGTTTGTTAAACACTTTAACAAACCTTAAACAACAATTGAATACTTGTCGCAAATCTATCTAATTCATCTTTCTAGGTCAGTTCCCAAGTAGGGGTGTTCCATTTCTGTCAACTTAAATACCGCAGCTTAGACAGAACTAGTCTTAGACAAAAGGTCCCTTATAGATATGTTTGCTACAAATTTAATCTTTTAGTAAAATCAATCTAATATTGTTAATTTGATTAAAATATTAAACTAATTACTAATCTCATTAGCAATTTGTGATCTTAGGTCTATGCGAATCATATTTTAAAACTATTTTAAAAGATGATTTTAACCTAAGATTTGCATGCAATTCTGAATTATTGATTTTAATTTTTAATTTCATTTAATTATAACTTTTATAAAAGAAATGAAACAAATTAAAATCATTCATTGCATGTTATGATGTACTTAGTAAAATTATAACGATTAAAAAATTACCCAAAATAGTGTCATGTACATGCAATTCCATTTCATTATTAAACTAGCACTTATATAATAAAGCAATGAAATAATTAACAACATACATCCATACATAATTTCATTACTAAACTAACACTTATATAATAAAAAATGAAATAATTAACAACATACATCCATACATACATTCAACTATATATTATAACACTTATGATATAAATGATACATTGCTTTGTTATTAATTCTTGCAACCATATATTCTAACACTTATATTATATGTTGCATGAGCATGCTATAAATATAAAATCGTGCAACTATATATATTATAATATTTACAATATAAATGATGCATGAATAATGCATAACCTATGGTGGGATTTATATTATATGATATGCATTATGACATATAATAATAAAATCTTAAATTATATGCATAATTTTTTTAAAAAAAATTATTGGACCGGGATTGGACACTTAAACAATTAATTAAATAAATATAACACTTATATTAATTTAATTATTTTTTTTAAAAAAATCTAACTATTACAAATTAACAATAAAACTGATTCGAAACAAGTGACCGTTGAACTGCTCGAACCAGATCGGGAACAACTCGAACCAACCATGAACCGGCCTAGAAGAACCCAAACCAACCAAACTGAAGAAACCACGAACCAAACCAGAACATCATTCCACGAACCGCATGCGAACCGGATGCTCAACCGCACTTCTTCTCTGTCTCAGAGCGTCGCGATGCTATGAAAAAGAACTCCGTTTGTAGCGTCAGAGCGTCGCGATGCTAGGACACAGCATTGCGACGCTATTGTACAGTCGCCTACTGTACAGATGCGAATTCTTTCATTTTTGCTCAGATTTTGGCTTCGATTTCTCTAAAAATTCACTGGTAACATCACGAGTGACTCAAAACTATAATAATACAGACTCTATCGCAAATTTTATGCCCAAAACACGGGCCCTACAAACCAATTTTGTAAATTAAAGTTGTAAATCTAAATGGCCAATCCTGAAACATCCAATAATTATAAACCATTTACATTCTATACACATTCATCACATGAACAAAAACACAGAATGAAAACCCACCATAACTGCAATTAAATTCTGGAAAATTAAAAAAATGGGACCAAAACCACGCTCTTATACCAATTTAAGGAACTTGTGAAGGCCCTGAGCGGAAACATGGATCGTCCCAATTTTTGGTTTTTTCACATAATGCAAAATTACAACAACAAAATTATGCAAAAAACAAAATTTACAACATTCCAAAAAATAAGAAAAGGAAAATCAAGGTTTAGAAAAACCTTACCCATGAAGAACTTTTCTTCATGTGAATTCCCATCTCCGGATCTGTCACGAATAAAACACAAACGATCCAAATAGCTACCACCAATTGGAACCTGGGATGAGAATCCAATGAGTTGTGGACTCTTGAGAAGATTGGAAGAGAGGGAGAGATTGGGAGGAGAAGAGATTTTTCTCATAGAACTTTTTCTCTGTTTTTTGTAAAATGCAAGAAGAAGTAGAAAACCATATCTCCCCTTCAGCACTACTTTGATCGTGAGATGAAGAGAGAATTAAGGGAAAGAAAGTTATTTCTCTCCCTTTAAATTTCAAAAAGAAATTTAAAATTAATTAATAATAAATAATTAAATTTTAATTTTATATTTATTATATATGTATAAAATAACTAACTATATGTTATATCATATATAACATATGACCTATGGTTTAATATTGTATCATATACAATATAACCTATAATTTTAATTCTCTCATAAATAATATTTAATATAAATCCCATTTATATTAAACTTAATTATATGAATTCAATTCACATAATTAATATTTGAATCACATTCAAATATTTATTTCCTCTCAAATAAACTTTATTTTATAATGTATCAAATACATTATAGTAATTATATCATATATAATTAAGTAAATTAAATTAATTATATCACATATAATTAATTTTCTCATTGAATTTAAACAATTCAAATTAATGCAAAATTAATTCTCATTAATTCCCTGTTGAGCTACAGAGGGGACCTCATGGACTTGTAGATTGAAGCTCCAATAGTACTTGAATAATTAATTAAATTTCTTTAATTTTAATTAAGTATTCAACGTCCATTAACTGTCGGGCACTCCATTAAAGACCGACAACTGCACTCTTCATGCTACAGATATATATCTGTGTCCATCGGATATAACCAGTTAACAACACGATGATCCTTCACAAATTGCTCGCAAGTACAACTGGGCCAAAATTACCATTTTGCCTCTATAGTTACATCTAACTTCTTAAGTACCACTGATCCCTTTGATGAACAATAAGTCATAGTCCAATTATGACCAAACCCCTCTCTGGCCAATCGAGGGTGTGGCGCCACATTATTCAAGCCCCAAAATCAGTCCTTAAGAGAGCAATTTATCTACTTACCTCGACGTCGGGGAAAGAGTGAATTCCTTCTTGTGTAGTAGTGTTCCCATCTCTACAATCAGACGAATCTCCAAATTGGTAGCTTATTGTGTCGGCGATCTGACCATTCTCACCCATACAAATCAAAGGACCGCTTTCGTAGGCAGGAGTTCACAACTCACTTAGGATTCAGGTCATGTCACCTATGGTCATCTTGGTGAAATATAAGTCTCGATTATGAACGACGTTATATAATGAGACTAATCATTTCGTGGTCCGGTCTTATGTAAACTCTTTGTATAGGATACCCTCGCTCACAAGTCTCCACGTGAATGATCAGGATTAGATTATTTGTAGCACTTTACAAAACTTGTAACATCTACAAAGCGGGTCGTATCTGTAGTGTCACCACGATAAGATATCCAACCTTATCCATCTATAACAGACCGTTTAGGTTATCATTTAAACATGATCTACATGTATATCTCTACATACATGTTTAAATTACATAAAATAATCTAGGATCTTAGTTTATTGGATTGAGTATATGCACATAAAATAACAATTATTTTATTAATAACAATTTGTTTATACAATGTTTACAAACTACGAGAATGCAAGAGAGAGTTATAACACCAATCCTAACATATATGGGTATGTATTAAATATTCATATTTAGTATATTAAAATTTTTTATGGTTTATATCTACTTAAAGGTGACCTACTGTTTCATGCCTTAGGATGTCTTGTTGTTATCTAGAAGTAGGTGGTCTAGTGTGCAAAAGCTGAATATATATGCAAAATTTGAAACCATCATAAACATAAAGGATAACCTTAAGAAGAAACATCTCGAAAGGTTCCGATCTAGTCCTTTTTCCCATTTCCTAGACTTCCAAGTTACCGAATTCCCTACTCAATTGTTGTACCACTTAATCCGTCAACAATGTAGTATAACAAGACAAGATGAGTTAACATTCAACTTTGAAGGGTGTTAGGTATGGAATAGCTGAATTTGAAAATATCACAGGACTCAACTGTGGGGAATTGCCAACATTAGGTATGAGCAAATTTAGTGGGACGTTTACAAAATAATACTTCAACAACCAAAAAACAATAAAAAGATCAACTTTATTTAACATGTTCCTAGAAAAAGATTTAGTAAAAAAAAAAAAAAAGGAACGGGCGAGACTTGCCAAACTATACTTCTTATCAAACTTTCTTCTTGAAAAATAAGTTGCCATTGGAGTGGATCCAAATCATATTAGAGTGTTGGATGATGAGACACAATTTGATCAATATCCATGGGGTCGTATCGTGTATATGACAACAATGCAATCAATCAAGAATGCAATAAAAAATGTGGATGCTTTACAAGTGGGGATTGCTAGATTCCCACAAGCCTTGGTCATACAGGCTTTTGAATGCATCCCTAGCCTCTTCAACCCTTCAATATGCTGTTTCCAAAAAGTGTCAAATGGAAAATCGAAAATGAACAATTGGTTGGCTGAGGTGCATCCAAAATGGAATGAGCTGCGACGAAAGTCTTTGACAAAATAGATGTAAGATTTATTTCAATTATGTTAAATAAATAACAGTTTATATGCTACCAACCATAAGTTTATATGTTACCAACCTTATTTACAGTTCAAAATATATGAGATGGTTGATGAGGATGATGAAAGAGTATGGACTACAAAACGTGGAGAGAGCAGCAGATGAAATGAAGAAATTATAGGAGTTAGATTTAAAATACCAAAATATTTTGAAGAGTTTTGTGATCTTGTGATGAGAAAGTTTGAAGAGATGGATAAGAAGATAGAGATTCTGACTGAGGAAGTTAAAATAAAATACAAACCGAGAATGAAAAAGTACAAGAAAGTGAGGAAGAATATGATGAACAAAACAAAGAATATGAGGGAGGGGATGGAAATAACATAGGAAGAGGGGTTAGTAGAGGAAACAAAGAAGGACATGAAGGGGATGACATTGTTACAAAAGTATATTCAGAATATACCATAGCTCATTTGATGTTTGAATATATCATATAAACTTGAATTTATTTTTATAACAATCATTGTTTTAGAAAAAATAGAAGCAGAATGTTGGAGGGATTGATGGAGGAAGCAAAAAGGGGTATAAAGGGCAAGAATAAGGAATTGAAGCAAATGAAGCTAATAAAGGGCAAAAGGTTATTGCTGAGGTATATTCAAAATATATCATAGCTCATTTAAATTTGAATATATCAAAGAAACATGTTTTTTTTTTTTTTTTTTTTTTTTTGTAACATTCATTCTATTGGGGAAAACAGGAGCAAAATGTTCGGGGAGTTATGGATACATAAGCAGAAATGCTAGATGAGGTATGATACTAGTAATCTCTACAAAACACTAGAAATTTAATTATACATATTAGGGTACATCTAATTATAATAAGGGTACATGTAACTATAATTATGAAAATATTAATTGATGTTACTTATTGCAAATTATAATGTGTAAGGTATATGTTTATGTTCTACCAAACTTAGCAAAAATTTCTTACTCGAAGTAGAAAAGATAGAAAAAGAAGCGATGAAGGTATATATATCTACACTTAACTGTTAATTATAGTTTACTTTATAATGATATGGGTTTTTAATATGAATAGTCGTATATGTTGTAGGGAAAAAAGAAGGTTGATAGCACATGTTAAGACAATGAAAAGAAGACATCAAAGACAAAACATGTAAGTTACAAACTATTGAAATTTAATAAATCTACTACATATTTAGGAGAATAAGTCTAATATACTACGGTTTATTTTGAAATAGGTGCAAGGTATTGCTCCAATGGCAGAAAACAACCTAGCAGAACAAAGGGGAGGAGAAAAATCATTCCTTCGAAAATGATGAAGTCACCTTTCACAACGAAGTTTGGGTCAGTTGAGGAAAAAGAAAAAGGGAACAAAGTGAATCTAGAAGATTGTGCACCTTCATTCAACTTACTGTCACAACCACAGTTACCGTCACAATGACAACCATTGATCATTCTTTGTTTAGTGGATATAGAAAACATGAACTTTCCTATCGTTTTGACTTTGTTATTGCTAGATATTGTTTTTTTGATGCTGTTAGGTTTTTATAAATGTTAAGGGCACACTTATTTTGTTGTTATGAATCTAATTATGGTTTTATGAATCTCATTAGGATTTATGACAAATATATGAATCTACAGTGTAACTATGTTAAATATATTCTTTATTTAAATAACATCATAAATATAATGAATATACCTGAAAATATACGAAATATACTTCGCAATATACTCAAGGATATTCATGGTATATACGTTTCTAAAAGACAATATTGTTCACTAAATAAACATATTCATATTAAATATAGTCGAAATATGATGAAGACAAAAAACAAAATAATATTATGCATGCAAACATATAGTATAACACTTATATTATATGATGCATGAGCATGCTATAAAATTAAATCATGCATATCATATATTATAACATTTATAATATAAATGATGCATGAATAATGCATAACATGTGGTGGGATTTTACTATATGACATACTTTATGACATATATAGAATAAATAAATCATACATCATATGCATAATATAAACAAAAATATTGGATCGGGATTGGACTCCTAAAAACCATTAATTAAATTAATATAACATTTATATTAATTTAATTAATCTAAACTGCCTATTACAATATAAATTGTACAACGGTTCAAAATAAGTGAAACGGGTCTTGAACCGCACGAACCAAACCACCCAACAACTGAACCAGACCCGAACCGTTCGAACTAAACGAATCGGAGACGAACTGAACGAGCTAGGAACTGAACCGCCTGCGAACTAAATGTTTTTATTCGTCGCGGAGCGTTGCAACGCTGTGTCCTAGCGTTGCAATGCTACGAAAAAAATTTCCGTTCCGCCATTCGCAACGTTGCAACGCTAGGGCACAACATTGCAATGTTGTGTCACAGATAGCAGCGAACAACCTGCAGTCACCATTGTTTCTCATTCGAATTGAGCCCCGTTTTATCCAGACATTCATCGAGAACAGTAGGAACGACACAAGACATAAAAAAGTACAGACTCTATAGCAATTATGCCCAAAACAATGGGCCTTTTACAAACCAATTTTGTAAAAGAAAGTTATAAAACCTAAGAGACCAATCCTGAAACATCCATATTGCAAACCACATTCCATAAAACATTCATCATATTAAAAATAATACAAAATGCACCCACCATTATTCTGTAATCAAAATTCCAAAAGTAACAAAAAATTGGGATTCAAAACCGCGCTCTGATACCATTTGAAGAGAAAACCATTGAAGGTTTATGTAGCGGAATGTGGGGATCGTCCCAATTTTTGTTTTTCACAGAAAAATTAGAATTACAGAATTAAAAGAAAGAAAGATTATGCATTCTAAATAAAACTTACAACATGCTTTTCTATAAGAAAGGGAGAAAGAAAAAACTCACCTTTGAAGAATCCTTTCTGCAAGAACTCACTCGAACAAAGTCATGAACGGATCTCCTTCTCCAAAAGGGACACCAACCAAATAGAGCCTCATGTATTCTCCTTAGGGATTGAGAATGACAAGAGGTGTGGGCTCTACCTTAGGGTTTTGGAAGAAGGAAGAAGATGAAAAGGAGGAAAAGGAGGAGAAGAACTTTTTCTTCTCTGTACTTTTCTGTGCAAGGTGAATCCAGAGAATCTGCAGAGTTAGAACCACCAAATGTGGAAGAAGATCACCCTTTCACCGCACGATCGTTGTGAGAGAAAAGATAGGGAGAGGGAGTTGTAACTCTCTCCCTTTTAATTAATTAATATTAACATTAATTTAATAAAATAAAATAAATAATAATAATTATTATATATATAATAACAACCTTATTATATATATAGTCTATATATTATATCTTGTATAACACATAACCTATAGCTTTATATTGTATCAAATACAATATAATCTATAGTTTTAATTTCTCTCAATAATACATGACATCTAATATAAATCACATTTATATTAAATTCAACTGTATGAACCTAATTCATATAATTAATACCTGAATGATATTCAAATATTTAATTCCTCTAAACTTATTCATTGTATTTAATATAAACTACATTTATATTAAATTTAATTACATGAATCTCATTCATATAATTAATATTTGAATCATATTCAAATCCCTCTGATATTATACTGTATCAAATACATTATATTAATTATATCTCATTCATAATTAATTTAATTAATAATATCATATATAATTAATTCCCTCAATTAATCTGAATACTTCAAATTAATCCAAAAATAATTCTCAAATAAATCCCTGTTGAGCTACAAAGGGGATCTTATAGACTTGTAGATTGAAGCTCCAACGGTACTTGGATAATTAATTAAATTACCCAACATTCGTTAACTGCCGACCATTCCACTAAAGACTGACAATTGCACTCTTCGCACTACAGATAAATTTCTGTATCTATTGGATATAACTAATCAGTAGTGCAATGACCCTTCACAAATTGTTCGTAAGTATAGTTGGGCTAAAATTACCGTTTTTCCCCTGTAGTTACATCTAACTCCTTAAGTACCACTGATCCCTCTAATGAACAATAAGTCATAGTCCAACTATGACCAAGTCCCTCTCGGGCTAGGAGCCAGAAGGTATAAGACCATTTTTCAAAACCAATGGTTTGTAACTTATCTCGTATGCCTCGTGCACTAGACTCCAACAATCATATTTGAACTTCAAAATCCACAATATTGAAAGCTTTTTCACATGAAATAAATATAGAATCTATGAGCTTTTACTTATATTGAGGCTTTATATTTCGTAACAAATGCACAATACACACATAATGGAATACGGTAGGTAATATCAAATCAACTGCTTTTACTATATTCTTGTGTTTATTAGAGATGATCACAACATCGTTCCGATCTCGAATAATTTTTTTTTAAAATGGATCATAAACCAATGCCAAGAACGTTCATTCTAAGAATCAACAACACAAAATGTTAAGGGGAATATCTGATCATTGGCATATGGGGCGCAAGTTGTTAAAAGGGTCCCACCATATTTGTTCTTTAAAGAAGTACCGTTATAACATGACGAAAATGTTTCCAAACCGAAACACAAGTAGATAATGTCATGAAGAAAAATAAAAATCTTCCATGATCATCAAGTTTGTAGTCAATAATAGAACCTGCAAATATATCATATACACTACAGTATATTAAGAGTATACTATACAAATAATGGACCATATAAAAACAACTACAACATATTAAGAATATACCAGGGTTTCTCACAATCAACTGAAAAGAAAATGTTGAAATCATCTTGAAAGATTCTTCAGGTGATCATCGAATTTCATTCACAATAGCTTTTCGAGCACGCCAAGCCTTTTGGTAAGTTATGTCCAATCCATGTCCAATCTAGCTTCTCGAGCAAGCCAAATCTTAACTTGGAAATTAGGGAAAATCTTCGATAAATCAATTGTTTCATAATAACGACCTTCATCATGATTAATATTACTCATAGCTTCATTGGGAAATATATTATCCAAGACTATTGATAGGTTATTTGAAAAAATAACAATCAATGATCAAAATTTTTCGACATTGCTGGAAACTAGGTAGAGCAACCATCTAACGTCATTATCTTTTCTAAGTTTCAAATCCTTCTTCATAAAATCCTTTGATCCATGCACACAAAAATCTCAACGTTACCAAAATTGCCTACACTACTTATCTTATCGACACTAATTGTTGAAACTCAACAAACGACATTTGATGATGAAAATCTATTTCAGCTACTTCGTAATTAATGTAATTATCTCTCTCATTGAAACAATCGTCATATAAAATTGGAACAGTAAGAGTACCTATAAAATGCAATACATAATAAATCATAAATGCATAATGATTATTTAAAAAAACTTCTATATCATATATAACTTAGTATACAAACAGTTATAACAACAAATTCAGTATATACTGTAACGACCCTAGTTTCCTACTACAATCTAGGACACTACTTCATGCATGCATGGGCTTAATCGTACAATTTCTTTTAAATCATCAAATTAAAGAGCCAAGTTTTTATTTAATAATGTTCAAACGAGCAAATTTGTGAAAACATAATTAAATAATAATAAATAAACTAGAGCATAGTAAAATAAAATAATTTACTATTCGGGGTACCTCTAAACCCTACTAAAAAAAATGAATGAAATTAAATAGTCAAATAATAAAATTGATATATTTTACATAAAAGTGAAAAAAAAAGGCCTAACTCCTAAACCAGTTTTTAGAACATAATACTATATGCAGAAGCAGTGAATCGTCCTAATGACCAGGTCACGGATCTCTCTTGTCATGCACCAGTCTATCATTACTCTTACCTGAAAAATAGGGAAAGAAAATGGTGAGTATAAAAATATACTCAGTAAGGGGCCCATTATTGGGTCCACTCAGTGATCTATTGGGCATCATAAACATAGGCATAGGGATAGGCATAAAGGGCGAACCCGAAGGCATGCTTTCATAAGTAGTGACACAAAGGTCACGACATAAATACAAGTGGTGATCCCAAAAAGGACACCGTATATAAGAATAGGGTGTGGGCCCGAAGGCTCACACATGCGATGTGCATGGCCCAATGGTACACTAACAGTCACTAAAATCTCATATGGACATAAGTTTACAAACATCCAGTACATAATTAAACATAAGCATGCAATCAAGGCCATGACTCAGCATCAAACTTTAACACCGTTACCCATACTTCAATCAACTGTTTCGCAGTCTACTCATAACTCATACATCAATACTCAAACATCAGGCTTTAACACATTATATTCATGTTTCAACCTTATCACAGTATCCCCTTAATCCTTACATCCAACTTCATCATAGTAAGAATACTTCAAATTCAACACATCAAATCCAGCACAAAACCCATAGCAAATTTCATCACAGTTTCACATATGACATAAAAATTCCTCAGTAGACCTAACAACATCCAAGGGCAACCAGCAGTAAACCACTTACCTCAAGATACCACACTGTCTAAAAAACGAGACCTTACTTCGCTCGAGAACTTCCTTCACCGCCGCACGTTCTTGAAACCAATCACAAATTAGGCCCAAGAACCCCAAAAGACAGTGAGCTACCAAAAGGGAATCGGAACTTACCTCGAACAGTAGGATCAGACGAAACCAACCACAAATCGACAACAACCGACACTGTTCTGACGTGCAAACGAATGAGGTGAGCTCTGATGTGCGTTGGGCTTCGACTATCGATGGAACACTGACGTGCGGCGGACGAACGAAGGCGAAAGGAGAGCTCGACGTGGCTGGAACTCATACGGCTGGAACGAACGAGGCGTGCGATCTGCGTCAGGTCGAGCGGCGGACGAATCTGCCTTCTGATGTGCACTCGACGGCGGCTTCGACTATCGACAAATGGAGAAACGACTGGCGAAGAGCTGGCACGGAGGTCGAATGACGACTGCAGAAGGGGGGTAGTTGGAGGAGGAAGAAGAAGAAGAAGGAAAATAAAAAAGAAAACCCTTTTTTTTTTTTTGTATTTTGCATACATCCCAAGGCCCCATTTTTAAAACCCCAATTCCCTCTTCCTAAAAATAACCAACATTTCCCTTTTTTTTTTTCTTTTTTTTTAAAACTTTGGGCGTTACACTCTTCCCCCCTTTAATAAACTTTCATCCTCGAAAGTTCTAATCCTGGAAGAGCTCTGGACGCAGTGCCCTCATCTCGTCCTCTCACTCCCAAGTTGCTTCCTCAAACTGATTGTTCTGCCATAGAACCTTCACCAGTGGCACTTCTTTACTGCCCAAAACTTTCACCTCCTTGGCCATAATTTGCGTGGGCTTCTCCTTGTAACTCAAGTTTTCATTCAGTTGCAAGGTCTCAAAGTCCACCATATGCGACGGGTCCGTTAAATACTTCCTCAACATGGAGACATGAAATACATTATGGATCACGGAGAGGGACGGTGGCAAGGCCAAACGGTAAGCCACAGGACCGACCCGCTGCAAAATCTCGAATGGCCCTATAAAACATGGACTTAGCTTATTTTTCTTCCCGAATCTCAAGATACCCTTCATCGGCGCCACTTTCAGGAACACCTTGTCACCTGCTTCGAACTCCAGATCTTTTCGCCTAACATCTGCGTAACTTTTACGTCTACTTTGTGCTGCTAGCATTCTGGCCCTGATTTTCTGCATGGCTTCATTCGTCAACTCCACTAACTCAGTCCCCACTAGTTTCCTCTCCCCAGTCTCACCCCAGTCTCACCCCAGTAAACAGGAGACCTGCATCCTTTGCCATAAAGAGCTTCAAACGGCGACATACCAATGGTAGCCTGATAGCTGTTATTATAAGGAAACTTTGCCAAATGTAAGTGGGAGTCCCAACCCCCTGAGAATTCCAACGCACACGCGTGCAACATGTCCTCCAATGTCTGATTTAAACGTTCTATTTTCCCATCAGTTTGGGGGTGAAACACTGTACTGAAGTTCAACCGTGACCCTAAAGCTGCCTGGAGGCTCTTCCAAAAACTGTAGGTGAAACGAGGGTCATTGTCGGACACAATTGACACTGGCACACCATGCAACCTTACTATCTATTTCATGTAAAACTGAGCCCACTTACTCACCGCGTATGTGGGCTTTCCTGGTATAAAATGTGCGACCTTGGTGAGTCTGTCTATCACAACCCAAATCACCAAGAAACCCTTCGCTGTGCAACCCCGTAATAAAATCCATAGCCACGCTCTCCCAATGGTTATAGTAAGCCTGCTATCTTCTGCCTCAGGGCCTTCATCTGCTGACAGACTAAACATCTACTGACATAATCAGCTATCTCCCTTTTCATATTGGGCCACGAGTAATACCGTTTCACATCTTGGTACATTTTGGTACTACCTGGGTGCATCGAGAATGGAGATTTATGAGCTTCCGCCAATAGTTCCCTTTTCAAGCCATCATCTGTTGGGACGCATAACCGTCCCTGGTACAAAAGACCCTTGTCCACTGACAATGAAAATTCACTTGCCTGACCTGACCCTACCTGACGACACTGCTGAACCAGATCGGGATCACCCTACTGTGCATCAATAATCCGCTGCCTCAAGGTTGGTTGCACTGTCAACTGGGCTAGCTGCAAAGTGACTTCCTTCACTGCCATCGCAATCTCTGCTTGTTCCAGGTCTTTACATAACTGAACCTGCTTAGCGATCAAGGTGGCCGAATGAGCTACCTTTCGACTGAGGGCATTAGCTACCACATTCGCCTTACCTAGGTGGTAGAGGATCTCGCAGTCATAATCCTTTACTAACTCGAGCCACCTGCGCTGCCTCATGTTTAACTCTTTCTGGGTGAAGAAGTATTTTAGAGTCTTGTGGTCGGTGAACACTTGGATCTTTTCCCCATACAAGTAGTGTCTCCAGATCTTCAGGGCAAACACTACCGTTGCCAATTCCAAGTCGTGGGTAGGATAGTTGCACTCATGGTTCTTCAACTGGCGGGAGGCATAGGCGACCACCCTACCATGTTGCATAAGCACACAACCCAAACCTTTCTTAGAAGCATCACTATCGATCACGAAGTTCCTAGAGCCATCTGGTACGGTGAGAACCGGGGTTGAAATCAACCTCTGCTTGAGGTCCTAAAAACTATCCTTACATGCTTTGCTCTAAACAAATGAAGCTCTCTTCCTGGTTAGCTGGGTCAACGGCGTGGCCATGCTGGAGAAATTCTCTACAAACCTACGATAGTATCCAACCAAACCCAGGAAACTATGCACCTCACTGACCATTGTAGGGCGGGGCCAATTGGTAATGACCTCAATCTTAGCTAGATCCACTAAAACCCCATCCTTCCACGTGCCCAAGGAAGGACACTTTCCGTAGCCAGAACTCGCACTTAGAAAACTTTGCATACAGTTTATTTTCCCACAGTGTTCCTAGGACCTTCCTAAGATGTTCCTTATGCTCCACCTCTGTCTTGGAGTATACCAAAATGTCATCAATAATAACGATTACAAAGGCATCTAGGAAGTCCTTGAACACCCGATTCATCAAATCCATGAATACCGCTGGAGCATTGGTCAGACCAAAACATTTTACAATGAACTTGTAATGCCCATATCTAGATCGGAATGCAGTCTTCAGAATATCACTGTCCCTGATCCTCAGCTGATGGTAACCTGACTGTAGGTCAATCTTGGAAAATACGATAGAAGCCTGTAGCTGGTCAAATAGGTCATCGATTTTAGGAAGCGGGTACTTATTCTTAATGGTCACCTTATTCAACTCCCTGTAGTCTATGCATAAATGTAACGACCCATCCTTTTTCTTCACAAACAACACTGGTGCACCCCAAGGAGAAACACTGGGTCGTATGAACCCTTTATCAAGCAGTTCCTGCAATTGGACCTTCAATTCTTTCAATTCTGCTGGAGCCATTCTGTACGGGGCTTTGGATATAGGAAGTGTCTGGCTCCAGTTCAATCGTAAAATCAATCTCCCTTGGTGGAGGCAATCCTGGGAGTTCTTCTGGGAATACATCGGGATAATCCCACATAACTGGTTCAGAGGTTAGTTCAACCTCGGTTTCCCTTGTGTCAACTACGCTAGCCAAGATACTCCAGACACCTTGGCTAGTCAATCTCTTGGCCTTAATCGCTGAAATCACCTTGGGCAAAACTACTATCCCGGCCCCTTTGAACTTAAAGCTGGCTTCTCTTAGGGGGTTGAAATTCACCTTCTTACGAGAACAATCTATACTAGCATAGTTGGCAGCCAACCAATCCATGCCTAGAATTACATCGAAATCATGCATGTGTAATACTATCAGAGTCATATCAAGGGTGCGGTTTGCTATTTCTAACTGACATGCTTTTATCTTTTCACTGCCTATCATAATTTCTCCCGACGGTGTAGACACTGACAAAACATAGCCCAAAGGCTCCAAAACTAACATGGCATGCTTTACAAACAACGATGAAATGAAAGAGTGGGACGAGTCAGAGTCAAACAATGTCAAGGCATAGTGCCCCAAGATTAGGAGCGTACCTGTCACCACTATTCCCGAGTGCTCAGCTTCCCGACGACTGGTGGCATAGACCCGACCTCGCTGCTGCTATCGGTTTGAAATACCCTGATGCGAACTCGGGGGCTGACCCCCCGCACTTCCGGAACCATTACTAGGGCATTGTTCTGTCGTATGCCCTATCTGCTTACATCTGAAGCATGTTCCCATGCTAATCAGATAGCGTCCCCAATGACGTTTCCCATAAGACTTGCATACCGACCTTTCCCTCAAAACTCCTCCTGAAGTCGTAGCTTGTCGTTGAGCATGCCTTATTGACCTGCTTGTACTCTGGACCTTCTACGGAGGTCCCAAAGCTTTTTGCTCAAACTTTTTCTTCTAGCCGGAGGCTGGTTCCTCCGTCAGGGACTTCAGAAACTCTATCCCTAAAAGACAACCGATGTGTGCTGCCGCTCGGAAGGCTGTGGCGTAAGTGGGAGGCTCTAGGGCTTGCACGATGCCTCGCACCCCGTCTCGGAGTCCTTGTACAAACCTCTCAACCCTCTTTGCTTCGATAGACACCAGGTCAGGGCAAAACAAGACAATTTGTCAAACTTCTTTTCATACTCTTCCACTGTCATGGTTTCCTGCTTCAAGTTCATGAACACAGCCTGCTTGTTGTACCTCACATGAGCAGAGAGGTACTTCTCATAAAACTGCTCCTTGAACTGATCCCATGTGGCTTGGTCTCCACCGGATTCTATCATTCTCTCAGCCGAGTGCCACCAGCGCTTGGCATTGTCGATGAAAACGAAAGCGACACACTGCAACTTCTGCTTCTCTAGACACCTCATGTACTGGAAGATCCCCTGAACAGTGGACAACCACAATTCTGTATTTGTGGGGTCTTTCAAGGATCCGTTAAACATTGGGGGATCATACTTCTTGAAATCTCGTAGGTATCCAGCTTCCAACGAAGGGCCTGCCACGGTCCGAGTCGTGGCCCTATCCTAATTCTGAACTGGTGGTAACGGGATTGATGAGGATAGCGGCCACCGATCTGTCATTACTCTTACCTGAAAAATAGGGAACGAAAAGGGTGAGTATAAAAATATGCTCAGTATGCGGTCCACTACTGGGCCCACTCAGTGATCTATTAGTTTATCCATTGGACCCAAAATGCATAAGGACATCATAAACATATAGACATAGGCATAAGGGGCGAACCCGAAGGCACGCTTTCATAAGTAGTGACACAAAGGTCATGACATTAATACAAGTAGTGATCCTAAAAAGGACACCGTACATAAGCATAGTGTGTGGGCTCGAAGGCTCACACATGCGATGTGCATGGCCCAATGGTATACTAACAGTCACTAAAATCTCATATGGACATAAGCTTACAAACATCCAGTACATAATTAAATATAAGCATGCAATCAAGGCCATGACTCAGCATCAAACTTTAACACTGTTACCCATACTTCAATCAACTGTTTCACATTCTACTCATAACTCATACATCAGTACTCAAACATCAGGCCTTAACACATTATATTCATGCTTCAACCTTATCACAGTATCCCCTTAATCCTTACATCCAACTTAATCACAGTAAGAATACTTCAAATTCAACACATCAAATTCAACAAAAAACCCATAGCAGATTTCATAACAGTTTCACATATGATATAAAAATTCCTCAGCAGGCCTAACAACATCCTAGGGCAACCAGCAGTAAACCACTTACCTCAGGATACTACACTGTCCAAAAGACGAGACCTTACTCCGCTTGAGAACTTCCTTCACCGCCGCACGTTCCTGAAACCAATCACAAATAGGCCCAAGAACCCCAAAAGATAGTGAGCTGCCAAAAGGGAACTGAAACTTACCCCAAACAGTAGGATCAGGTGAAACCAACCACGAATCGGTAACAACCGACACTTTCTGGTGTGCAAATGAACGAGGTGAGCTTTGACGCGCGTTGGGCTTCGACTATCAACGAAACACTGACGTACGACGGACGAACAGAGGCGAAAGGAGAGCTCGGCGCGGCTGGAATGAAACGCGCGGCTGGAACGAACGAGGCGAGCGATCTGCGTCAGGTCGAGTGGCGAACAGATTTGCCTTCTGGTGTGCGCTCGACGGCGGCTTCGGCTATCGACGAATAGAGAAACGACCGGCGAAGAGCTGGTGCCTACGAGCGGCGGCGCCGAGGTCGAACGACGACTGCAGAAGGGGGGACGGCTCGAGGAGGAAGAAGAAGAAGGAAAAGAAAAAAGAAAACCCCTTTTTTTGTCTTTTGCACGCATCCCAAGGCCCCCTTTTTAAAATCCTAATTCCTTCTTTCTAAAAATAACCAACATTTTCCCTTTTTTTTTTTCTTTTTTGTTAAAAAAAAAACTTTGGGGCGTTACATATGCCTTAGTATATAAATTTTGAACAGTAAGATTTCCTATGAAAGGAAGAACATAAAAAATCATATTTGAAAACACACACAAAAAAAATAATAGTAAAATGTATACACAACATTTGAGCATTTCAAACTACCCTATTTCAATACTAAGGAAGAATGTGCAAATAACCTATTAAATTACAGAAAAATGAAATAAATAAATAAATAAACGAAATGCTAAAAAATACATAGGGTTTATGGAAGGAAAAACAAACTGAAAAAATAAGAAAAATTGCATGAATAAATGATAAGGGAAAGAAGAAGCGAATGCATGAAAGAAACAAAATGCATGAAGAAAACGGAATTGAAACCACTAAAAAAAGGAAAAAAAAAAGAAATAAAAAACATGAAAAAACGAAGATGAAGACGAGAGAAGTGGGAGAACTAATGCATGAAGACAACGAAAAAAAAAAGAAAATACATGAAAAAATCGAAAACTGGAAAAAACACACACACTATTCTATTGCCAAAGGAGATAGATGAAAATCAGCAAAAACAAGAATCATTAAAAAGAGTTTTTTACACAAAAAAATAATTAAAAATGAATTAGAATATGAAACATCATTCTTGGACACATTAAACATTACACAAAGTACAATAAAAAATGGCTCAAATAATGATTACACATAAACCAATGACAAAAAAATGAAAAAAAAAAAGAAAAAGGAAAATAATTATACATAAAACAATTATTAACCATTTACAAACAAAAAAATTAATATATATCTTAATATACAGAAAAATAGTAGAATACACAAACTAAACAATGTATACATAATATATACCTTAGTTTACAGACAAAAATAATAGAAATCACAGAAAAGACGAAATAACAGTAAAATCTTACAAAATAATAGTAAAATGTATACACAATATTTGAGCATTTAAAACTACCGTATTTCAATACTGAGGAAGAATGTGCAAATAACCTATTAAATTTACAGAAAAAATGAAAAAAAATAAATAAATAAAAGAAATGCATAAAAAATACATAGGGTTTACGGAAGGAAAAATGAAGGAAAAACAAACTGAAAAAATAAGAAAAATTGCATGAATAATGATAAGGGAAAGAAGAAGCGAATGCATGAAGGAAACAAAATGTACGAAGAAAACGGAATTGAAAGCACTAAAAAAAGGAAAAAAAAGAAATAAAAAACATAGAAAAACGAAGATGAAGACGAGGGAAGTGGGAGAACTAATGCATAAAGACAACGAAAAAAAAAAAAGAAAATGCATGAAAAAATCGAATACTAGAAAAAAAACACACACCATTGTATTGCCAAAGGAGAGAGATGAAAAAGAGCAAAACAAGAATCATTAAAAAGAGTATTTTACACAAAAAAATAATTAAAAATGAATTAGAATATGAAACATCATTCTTGGACACATTTAACAATACACAAAATATAATAAAAAATGGCTCAAGTAATGATTACACACAAACAATGACAAAAAAAAAGAAAAAAAAAAAGAAAAAGGAAAATAATTATACATAAAACAATTACTAACCATTTTTTTTAAAAAAAATGGTAAATTTATCCCAAAAAATCACAGAAAGCCTTCATTGGAAAAATACAAAAGAAAAGACATTTTTGAAAAATATGACCCAAAGATGATTACTTTTGTAAAAATCTCTTAAATTAATATAGTTTTATTATTTTGTTATTTATTTTTTATCAACGAGATCAAATATTAATTTAAGGTTTTCTTTATAAAATTATAATTGATTTAAATTTAACTTTGAATTAAAAATTGATTTAAATTTAAATTTGAATATATTTCTAAAAAACTAAAAACAAATTTGGTAATTTAGATGCCCACCAAGGGCGAGTCCATGAAGGGACTAGGCAGCACGTGCTCCACATTATGACGTTTTACCTTTCTTTTTTTACGTATAATAATTTGTAATTATAATTTGAAAATATATTGACGTGCATAATATGGGTATTTGCTTCTAGAAATGTCCACAGGTCGGAGCGGAGTTGGGATGACTTCCCCATCCTCGTCCTCGCTACACCATTTCATTCTCCAACCCTGCAAAATTTTTCACGGGGATTGGGGTGGGGATTCCCCACGGAGAATTCACAAGGATCAAGTTCCCTGCAGGAAATTTTTCCCCATTTAGTTTTTTCTTTAAAAAAATTAATTAACTAAAAAATTTAATTAAATAGTTAAATTATTCCCTCATATGGATATAATTAAAATGTTTGAGTTATATAATTTCTACAAATTAAAATTTAAATACTACAACATATTCTAACCTCAACTTAAAAAAAATAAAATAATTAATTAATTAATTTAGGTATATATATACATAAATAAATAAATAATTGGATGAGTTTATAAAAACTCATACTAAACTATACACATTGTGATTTAATTCATAGTGAGTTATATATATAAATTAAGGGGATAATTTTATAGAGATAACTTTATATATATGTGGAGATGATTTTATATGTGTATGTGTATAATCGGAGCGGGATGGGAAAGTAGGTAGGGGCGAGGAATATAATCCCCATCCCCGTCCCCATTTGGCCAATGGGGAAAAATCTCCTTACTCCCTCTCCCATTTCCCATTTAATCGGGGATTCTCCACCCCATTCGTGATAGGATCCACGCAACCCCACGGGTTAAATGAACATCTCTATTTGCTTCAATGGTTTGGAGTTCCTTTGACATCAATGTGATCTAGGATTCGAGATGTTAGAGAATCGGTGATTTTGTATCCATTTTTAAGTTAATTTTTTATTGTTTAAAATTTTCAAAATATATTTATAAATTATTTCAATTTCCAACTTTATATCTAATTTTTCAAAATACACACATATAAAATTTTAAACTTTAGTGCACTTGTAACATGTTAAAACTTAATTTCATTTTTAATTTTTTTTCACATATGTAAACATATTTATATATATTATAAATGTGTATATATTATAATATACTATTTAGTCAGATATCCATAACCTACATAGGTTATCAAATATCACAAACCTTCCATTGAATTTCATGTTGTAAAATGTACCATTCATTAAATTCTATGTTGTAACATACACCATTCCATGTCCTATAAATAGTGGTGTATGGTGCCTTTGGAAAATACAACACAATTGAGTTCAATATTTGTTCTCTCCAATCTCTCTTCTTCTTTGCTTATTTTGTTCTTGTTTTGTTTATGCATTGTTCTTATCTTCACAACACATTATCATCACGACCTTACCATTTTCATTTGCAAAAGGTAGGTTAATTTCATTTTTGCTTTTTTTTTTTTTATGTGTTTTGAGTTATGAACGTTTCATATATATAGTGTATATGTATCTAATATCTCAGATAGACCATGTATAGATTAAAAGTTGGCAATATGTTAGTTGAAGAATGACAATCTGAGATTTTGGAAGAATATTTTGTTTGTATCCCTTGCTCTGTTTTGGGTGTATTCACCCTTCCTTTTTATACACAGTGTCCTATAATTGTGGGTACAAAATAATACAAAAAGAATAAAAGAATGGTATAGATGGCTGATTTCGGTTGGAGGTGTTGGAATATTTTCCAACCAATTTATAACAGATTGGGTGACTCACCTTTTGGATATTCTTCCTTTTTTCCTTGTGTTTTCTTTTTGTTATTATTTACTTCCTTAACACCCCCCCGCAAACTGGAGGGT
Organism: Benincasa hispida; assembly: GCF_027475165.1. Taxonomy (NCBI): domain Eukaryota; kingdom Viridiplantae; phylum Streptophyta; class Magnoliopsida; order Cucurbitales; family Cucurbitaceae; genus Benincasa; species Benincasa hispida. The sequence continues at coordinate 49,186,849 of NC_143484.1, read as the reverse complement.
ACTTGAAGGACTCCCAGTTTGGATCGTAAAGTGTAGAATTGAGAGTTGTTGAGTGGTTTAGTGAGGCAATTTACGAGTTGATCTCCCGATGGAACATAGCGTATGACAATCTCTCCTTTTAGGACGTGGTCACGAACAAAACGAACACCTATTTCAATGTGTTTAGTTCGAGAGTGAAAGATCAGATTGGCTGCTAATGCTCCTGCTCCTAGGTTATCACACCATATGACTGGTCGAACATTTTTCTTTAAGCCCATCTCACAGAGTAGCTGTTGAAGCCATAGGACTTCGGATGTGGCATGTGCTGGTGCTTTATATTCGGACTCTGTGCTTGATCGTGTAACTACTGTCTGTTTCTTTGATGACCATGAGACAATGTTATTTCTAACAAATGTGCAGTAGGTTGCAACAGATTTTCCGTCATCGAGGTTGGAGGCCTAATCAACGTCTGAGTAGGCGGATATGGTTAAGTTCGGGCCTGGTTGGAAGAAAATACCAAAGTGTTTGGTGCTACTGACATACCGAGGCACTCGTTTAGCAACCTGCCAGTGTACCTCAGTTGGTGTTTGAAGGAATGACTGAGTTGGTTGATGGCATACGTGATGTCTGGTCGTGTGTGTGTTAGGTACTGAAGAGCACTGATTGTGCTTCGATGGACATATGGATCGGAGAGTGGTTGTCCATCAGTCTTGGATAATTTTTTGCCTTGTACACAAGGTGAGGGCATTGACTTCACATCAACTTATGCAGTAAGTCATCCACATATTTGGATTGATTTATCAGTAGACGAAACTTAGTGTAGTGAACTTGTATGCCTAAGAAGTAGTGGAGTTTCCCCAGGTCCTTAAGTGTAGACTGAACATCAAGAGTTTCAATTAGTTGCTCAGTTAGTTTGGGATCTTACCTGTGATGATGATATCGTCCACATAGACAAGCAGAAAGACTACTGAAGCCATTGACCGATAAATAAATAATGAGGTGTCCGAGCGAGATTGGTAGAATCCCCATTGTGTTAGGACGGAGCTTAGTGCAATGTTCCATATGCGTGGAGCTTGTTTTAGGCTGTAGATGGCCGTATGAAGTTTGCAGACATAGTCCGAATGTTGAGAGCTGACATATTCAGAAGGCTGGCATATGTATACATCCTCTGTGAGCTTACCATTTGAGAACGCATTGTTGAAGTCAAGTTGTCTGAGGAACCAGCCTTGTGATACAACAACACTGATTACTACCTGAATCGTTGATGATTTCACTACAGGGCTGAATGTCTCAAAGAAGTCCATACCATGATGCTGATGAAATCCCTTCGCTACGAGCCGAGCTTTGTACTGTTGTATTGACCCATCCATATTTTGTTTTAATAGAAATATCCACTTGTTACCAACTACATTGTACAACGAAGAAGGCAGGACCAATGTCCAGGTCTTATTTTTCGTGAAGGCTAAGTATTCCACATCCATAGAATTCTTCCACTAAGGTGTTGCGAGGGCAACTTCGATCTATGTTGGCTTTAGTTGAGACCAGTCAGTGGTTTTGCTTGTCATTCAGGCTTTGGGTTTGAATATATCAGCCTTTGCTCTGGTTATCGTAAGTTAGCCAAGGACAAGTTGTCCGGAGGATATGGAATAGTTGGTATAGTGGAGCTGTCATATTGGTCTGGGTTGGTCTGATTCGTGGGCTATAGTGAGACCTGGTCGGTAATCGGGAGTGGGGAGGAATTTGGGATTGGACTGTGGGATAGTGTATGGCTTGAAGGTGGTGTGTTGCTGTAAGCATTATGATCTTGATCGAATAATGGCATAAGTGTAGGGTTCATTTGGGATGTCGGTCGTGGCTGAGGTAGGTTGTTAAGCACTGTTTGTAGGCTTGGAACTACTGATTCAACTATCGTGGGGTTTATCGCCTGGGCGATTTTGCTAAGCGATAGAAGCTCAGCGATCTTGGGGTCTGTCGTCTGGGCAATCTTGCTATGCGATGGGAGCTTAACGATCGTGGGGTCTGTCGTCTGGACGATCTTGCTAAGCGATGGGAGCTCAGCGATCGTGGGGTCTATCGTCTGGGTGATCTTGCTAAGAGATGGGAGCTCAGCGAGCGTGGGGTCTGTCGCTTGGGCGATCTTGCTAAGCGATGGGAGCTCAACGATCGTGGGGTCTGTCGCTTGGGTGATCTTGCTAAGCGATTAGAGCTCAGTGATTGTGGGGTCTGTCGTTTGGGCGATCTTGGCAAACGATGGGGATGCAAATGGGAAGTTGTTTTCATTGAATTTCACATGTCTACTGGTATAGACTCGGCCCGATGGACTTAGGCATCTATATCCTTTATGGTGTGAGCTGGGTCCAATGTACACGCATTTCTCTTAGTGTAGTTGAAATTTGTGACTGTGATATAGGGTAGATATGGAAAGCAAGCACATCCGAATGTTCTGAGATTGAAGAGATCAATGTTAGAGTCAAACAATACATTGACGGGTGATTTACCTTGCAAGACGATTGTAGGCATGCCATTGATTAGGTATGCTGCTGTGGAGAATGCCTCCCACCAAAATGACAGAGGCATAGATGCTTGTGCAAGTAGCATGAGTCCAGTTTCGACTATAACCCGATGCTTGCGCTCTGCTCGACCATTCTGTGCAGAGGTGTATGGGCAGGACTTCCTTATTAATATACCTTTTGATTCACAAATGCGATGAATTTTGTCATATTCTTTTCCATTGTCTGACTGGAGAATTTTTATCCCTGACTTGAACTGAGTATTGATGAGTTAAGTGAAGTGATTGAAGGCAGACAATGTGTCACTCTTTTGTCTCATGGGATATATCTATACATATATGCTGTGACCATCTAAGAACAGTATGTAGTATCGATACCCGTCAGTAGAGGCGACTGGTGTTGGTCCCCATACATTAATGTGTATTAGTTCAAATTTGTTTGATGCTCGAGATTTAGAATTCGAAAATGGTATAGCACTTGCTATTCCTAGTTGACATGAGTCACAAAATTCATTTTCTTCATTAGATTTGAAAGGTAGATTACACTCTCTAATGATATAGTCTAATGTCTTAGTTGACGGGTGTCCTAATCTTCTGTGCCAAGTAGCTCTCGACTCAACTACATTTATCCTAATTCCTGATAGAACAAGTGCAATTGGGTGATTGTTTTTGTACTGAGCTGGTCCTTGTTTCTTTGTATTGCTTTTTAGTACTTCAACTCCTTTCAGTCGGTCCAGTACTTTGTCAAGCTCCCCTTTCAGCAGTGTTTTGCCTGTAGCCTTGTCCTTGATGATACAACAATCAGTGTGAAATTCAATAACCACAACATTGTCATGAGCTAGTTTTGATATACTAATCAAGTTCTTTGCAATGTTAGGCACACATAGTACATCATTTAGTATAAATTCATTTCGTCCGTTAGACAAGTAAGATTGACCAGTGTGAGAGATATGTAGTTTTTCACCATTTCCTACAATAACCAATTCTTTACCTCCATACTCAGTGGGATTGTTGATGTTGTTATAGTCGGGTGTAACATGATTCGTAGCCCCACTGTTGATATACCAGCTAGGATCTGCGATTGTTTCAGGTGTAGCCATGAAGAGATTGGAAGTATGTGAGGCCGTGAATACAACAGTGGTATTATTATTGGGACCAGATGATCCGTGATTGCCTCTGCCTTGACCGGGGTTCTGAGAAAACTCCTTATCAAACTGATGATAGCATACCAAGGCTGAGTGACCGTATTTTCCACAAAATTGACAGATTGGTAGATTTGTGTTACTATTTCGTCCTCTTCCACGTCATTAACCTCCATTTTGCCCATTGAATGCACTGTGGTTTGGGTTGTTTCCTTTTGAATTGTTTCCCTATTGCCGACTTGCATTGAATGCAGGATTGAACTGTGGCTTTCCTTCATTTGTGTGCCTGGTGAAAGCTATATTGACAGAAGGATTCTGGGCAAAGGAGCTATGCGTTTTGACAGAGTTCTGATGTTCTAAACATTTTTCATATGAAAGAAGTTCAGATTACATATCTAACCAAGAAATACCTAGTTTATCTTGTATCCCCACGACTACTGGGTTATATTCTTCGTCAAGGCCACTTGCGAGATCAATGCTTTGGTTGAAACAGGGCTTCCCATCTAAGCAAGGTTGTCGGAGTGCAGTTTCATCAGCTTCAAATACTCACTCATCTTTTGACTTCCTTTTCGTGTCTGCTGGAAAACTTGTCATAGGTAATCTTCTTCAGCTCTATATTGAACACCAAACAACTCTTGGATGGCTTCCCAAAGTTCTTTAGCATTCTCATATCCCATGAGTTGGACCACAACGTCTGGAGCCATTGAGTTGTACAACCATCCTAGCAATAGTTGGTCGACGGCCAGCCATGCTTCATATTGGGGATTCAGGCTTCTCTTTACTGACGAACTTACATTGTCATCACTGACCACTTGGGAGCTGGAGGTTACTTCGGAGGCGTTGCTGATCGGGGCTGTTTGGACGAACATTAGAGGACAGGGGTTCTGCCCCGAGAGATGTCCTTCAAGTTTGTAGCTGCGTAGAATGGGCAGGGCAAGAGTCTTCCACAACATGAAGTTGCCTCGTTCAAGTTTTGTGGTGATGAGCTGGTTGAGTAGTTGATTCAGTGGTGGTGTACTGAACTTCACTGGTTCAGTGGAGGAAGAACTTCTGGTGAGGGTGGCGTTGGCCATGGAACTCTGATATCAAGTTGAAGAATGACAATCTGAGATTTTGGAAGAATATTTTGTTTGTATTCCTTGCTCTGTTTTGGGTGTATTAACTCTTCCTTTTTATATATAGTGGCCTATAATTGTGGGTATAAAATAATACAAAAAGAATAAAAGAATGGTACAAATGGCTGATTTCGGTTGGAGGTGTTGGAATATTTTCCAACCAATTTATAATAGATTTGGTGACTCACCTTTTGGATATTCTTCTTTTTTTCCTTGTGTTTTCTTTCTGTTATTATTTACTTCCCTACTTATTAACATGTTCTTCTTATTGATATAATTTACTTGCAAAATTATAATTTGTTTACAATAATTCCATGATTGGATTTATTTTTCTTTATGATTTATGTTTTTGTTCATGTATGTGAATAATATGTTGCATTGTTCATTTTCTATGAGATATTTTTCTTATTTTACATAAACTTGCAAATTGTGTCATTCATAGCATTGATCTAAATAGTTATACCACTTTTGTCTAAGCATGTTGTCAATCGTTTTTTTCCTATGAGCATATATTGCAATTTATTTATTTGAAGTATCATCAATATGTGGATAAAATATGCACATTTGAATTTTCATTACTTGATAATTTAATTAAAAGGATTGGTATATTGCTATATATTATTATATGTTTATAACTTTAATGGTCCATTGAAATGTATGTTTTGAATCATTTTGTATTATGTCGTTTGTTATTATTATTTATATATATGAATATCATGTTTATGATACATATATATATTGAGCAGGTTCTTTATATTGGATATATACTTTAAAAACATAATACAACATGTTCTAATAATTACCTACATTGTTTTAGTATGATTGATTTGTTTATTAAATTTCTAATATAAGTACATTTCTTTGTTATAGTTTTACAATGATAAGTCTTACCAAATTAGGGTTTCTAGCTCTAGATATCAATGGAAACAATTATTTATCATGGGTGCTTGATGCTAAAATTCATTTGGATGCCATGAATCTTGGAGAAACGATTAAAGAAGGAAATAAGACTTCAAGTCAAAAAAAGAAAAAGCTATGATTTTCCTTCGACATCTTCTTCATGAGGGACTAAAGATTGATTATCTTATGATAAAAGATCCTCATGTCCTCTGACAAAGTTTAAAAGAAAGGTACGATTATAAAAAAAATAGTAATTCTTCCTAAAGCTCGTTATCATTGGATGCACCTAAGGTTGCAAGATTTTAAATCAGTAAGTGATTAGAATTCCATGTTATTTAAATTAGTTCAAAATTGTTGTTATACGGAGAAAAAATTACTGATAAAGATATGTTAGAGAAGACATTTTCAACATTTCATGTCTTGAATATGCTCATGCAGTTACAATATTTAGAAAGAGGTTTTAAAAAGTATTCTAAACTTATATCATGTCTTCTCATGACTGAACAAAACAATGAGCTATTAATGAAAAACTATGAATCTCGACCAACTGGAACAATACCATTTTCTGAAGCGAATGTTGTAATTTCAAATAATCATGGTCGAAGTCGAGGTCGTGGTCATGGTCATGGTCGAGGTCGTGATTGCGGTAGAGGAAGAAATAATTATTCTTTTCGTGGCAATAATCATTTAGATTTCAAGAAAACCACAAATATTGATGACCATAGAGGGAAAGCTCCACAAAATAAGAGCTTTAAACATGTTGAAAATCAATGCTTTTCGATGTGGTATGAAGGGACATTAGTCTCGTACCTGGCGTACGTCCAAACACTTAGTTGATCTCTATCATGCCTCATTGAAGGAGAAAGGGAAAAATGGGGAAGAAAACTTTGCATATCAAAATGATGTATTTGACCCTTCAAACATGACACATTTGGATGTTGTTGACTTTTTTGAGTCTCCTGAAGAGAAAATTGATGACATTCAAAGAGTAGCAAATACTTCCTTTTAATTTTGATAATGTTCAAAACTAATATTAAATTATGTTTTAGTTTTTTTTTTCTTTTTTCTTATTTTCTTTTTTACATTTACAAGTTAATTTTGATTTGAGACTTATTTTTTTAATAATGAAAAATCATGGACATTTCTTATATTTTTACTGACTCAAAAATGAAAAATGAAAACTTATGCTTGACAGATAGTGCAACTACGCACGCAATACTTAAAAGTAAAAAATATTTTTCAAAATTGACAATGCTTGAAGAAAATGTCAATACAATATCAGGTTCTACAAACTTAATTGAAGGTTTTGGAAACCCTATTTTGCCTAGAGGAATAAAATTCACAATTAATAATGTTTTGTTCTCTAGTAAGTCAAAAAAAAAAAAAAAATCTATTGAATTTCAAAGATATACATGAAAATGGTTATCACGTTGAAACCAACAATAAAAATAATATAGAATATCTCTATATTATATCTGTTGTTTCACATGGAAAACATATATTGGAAACCCTATCTTCCTTTTCTTCTAGATTATATTATACTCATATACGAGTAATAGAAACATATGCAACCATAAACCTCAAGTTCATGAATCTAGATATTTTCAATGTTTGGCATGATCAATTGGGTCATCTTGGGTCAATAATGATGAGAAGAATTATTGAAAATTCTCATGGACATCCATTAAAGAACCAAAAGATTTTTCAACCTAATGAATTATCATGTGTTGCTTGCTCTCAAGAAATTTTTTTTATTAGACTATCACCAGCTAAAGTGGGAATTGAGTCACCAACATTTTTAAGATGAATTCAGGGTGACATATGTGGACCTATTAATCCACAAAACGGATCATTTAGATACTTCATGGTTTTAATTGATACATCCAGTAGATGGCCACATGTGTGTATTGGGATTGGTGGTCTTAATTCTCCCACAGTCTCGTAGTGTGTAATCTATACACATTGTTATGAATAAAATAAGAGTTATTTTTTCTGGCATTTACTCATATCCAATAAACAAAGCTTCATGGTTATTGTATGTAAACTTAAGCATGTATATGAGATATACAAGTGGATCAAGCCTTAAGTGATAACCTAAATAGGTCTATAGTATAAGGATTAAGGAGGGATACCTGATCCTGATGACACTATGGATACGACCCATTTTGTAGAGGTTTGCAAGTGTTGTGAACTACTACAGATGGTAGATCCTGACCATTCATGTGGAGACATGCGAGTGGGGGTGTCCTATACAAAGAGTTTGTATAAGATCGAACCATGAGATGATTCGTCTTTTTATATAACGTCATTGATACTGGAGATCTACATCTCACCTAAATGACCATAGGTTACATGACCTCAATCTTGAGTGTTTTGGGAACTCCTGCCTTTGAGGGCGGGCCCTGAAGTAAGGGTAAGTAGATAGATTGCTTCTTTAAGGGCTGATTCTGGGGCTTGAATATAATGACCATAACTTCTCTTTGGAAGAGAGGACTCAGTCATAGTAGAACTATAACTTATGTCCATTAGAGAGATCAGTGGTACTTAAGGAGTTAGATGTAACTACAGGGGCATAACGGTTATTGGCCCAGCTGTACTTACGAGCGATCTTTGAAGGGTTATCGCATTGTTGTTGATTGGTTGATATGAACACATAATATATCTATAGTAAAAAGAGTTCAGTTGTTGGTCTTTAGTGGAGTGTCTGACAGTTAACAGATGGGGGATCCCATGACTAAAGAGTTTAGCCAGTTATTCACATACCGTTGGAGCTTCGAGCTATAGGTTCATAAGGTCCCCTTGGTAGTTCAATGCATTCAAGTTGAGGGTTAGTTCTTGGTGTTGATTTGAAATCTTCAAATTGACAAGAGGGAATTCGATTATATATGATATGATCGGTGTGATGTATGAGATACAACAAGTGGAGGATTAATGTAAATGACATTTACATTAAGTGCCATGAAATAGAAAAAGTGTTATGGTTTATATATTTCATGAGATGAAATATTAAAACTATAGGTTATAAATATACTATGGTAAGTTGGTTATCATATATATTTATAATAATATTAATTATTGGATAATTATCTCTTTTTCTCTAATAACCAATTGAGTGGGAGGTTATTGGTGGTTTCATGGTAATCGTGAGATAATAGGAAAAATGTTTTCCTAAATTTTAGTAGTTGTTGAATTGAGATTTCTATTCTTAGAAGTTCTCATGGTGGCTGTCAAGTGAATCGGATTCACTAAACGATAGCTGAAGAGAGACTATACGATCATGGAGTGACACTACACGATAGTCACTCAACTGGTTGATTAGCTAAACGATTGTGAAGCTTTTGCTAAACGATCGCATAGCTTTTGTTAAACGATTGGGCATCGTCTATACGATAAACTTTGTCATATCCCACTTGCTCAATTGTTACACGATTGTTCTTCCCCCGGTCTCATCCTCTAACCAAGTCCACACAGAGCCCACACTTATGGATTCTCCCACCGAGAATACCAAGGTAGCCATTGTGGTGGTGTCGTACTCAACTCGACATAGTCGAGGTTATTGGAGGCCGTTCGCCATGTTCGTGGTCTTGGAGTTCATTGTGTTCGTGCTGTGTTGCGGTCGAAGTGTTCGAGCGTTTGTGATTGCCGTCTTGCTGTGAATGAGCATTCGTGATCAAGGGTATTGAAGATGAGTCTTCAAAGGTATGTGTAATTTTATCCCTTGATCTCTTGTAAAAACATACTGTAATTTCATGTCGTGCATAGCTTGTTAGTTTCCGTTTGTGTACTGTAATTGTGTATGTTCAAATACGAATGAAATTTGGAACGATCATTCCACTGCTCATGGAAATTCTCTTGTTCGATTTTTTTCAATGTGTTTATTATAAAGTTGAAACCTTGCATTTGCAAGATTACTTGCTCAAATAATCAAATTAAGAGCATAGTTTCCTGATTATACAATCAAAAGCATTTGACTTGATAACGCTGGTGAATTTACATCCCAAGCATTTAATAATTAATGCATGGAAATTGGGATAAGTGTTGAGCATCCTGTAGCTCATTTTCATACACAAAATGGTTTAGCATGATCATTTATCAAATGTTTACAATTAATTACTAGACCATTACTTATGAGAGCAAAACTTCCAATATTTGTATGGAGTCACACTGTTTTGTATGTAACGTCATTTATACACATAAGACTGATATCTTATCATAAGTACTCCCTAGTACAATTAGCTTATGACCAGGAGCCAAATATTTTTCATTTGCAAATTTTTGGTCGTGCAGTATATGTTTCAATTGCCCCACCACAATGTACTAAAATGGGACCTCAAAGGAGATTAAAAATATATATCGGATTTAATTCCCAATCAATTATTAGATATCTTGAACCCCTGATGAGTGATGTATTAACTGCACAATTTTCTCATTTTAATGAGACAACTTTTCCAATATTAAGGGGAGGAATTAAGAAGTTGGAAAATGAAATTTCCTCGAATGTATCCTTATTGTTTCATTTAGATCCTCGTACAAATTAATGCGAACTGGAAGTTTGAAAGATAATTCATTTACAAAGCACAATAAACAAAATGCCAGATGCATTTATAGATACTAAGAAAGTGACTAAGTCATATATTCCAGCTGCAAATGCTCCATTTAGAATTGAAATCCCAACTCAACCAGTTGTTACAACTAATGAGTCAGCGGTACGCCAGAAGCGTGGTAGACCAATAGGTTTAAAGGATAAAAATCCTCGAAAAAGAAAAGTAATCAATAGTCAAAATGACTCAACTAAAAATGGCAACATTCAAGAAGAAACCCTAGATATGACTAATGATGAACATGTTGAAAAGACTCAAATATATGAAGATAAAAATGAGATCTCGACAAATTATGTCATGACAGGAAAAAGATGGAATAGAACTGATGTGGTCATAGAAAACATTTCTGCTTATAGTATTGCCCACGATATCATCCATGAAAATGAGGATTATGAACCTAGATTTGTTGAAGAATGTCGTCATAGAAAGAATTGGCTCAAGTGGAAAAAAGGCATCCAAACAGAATTGAAATCAATTTCAAAATGTGAGGTTTTTGGACTTGTAGTCCATACACCTGAAGGTGTAAAACCCGTGGAATACAAATGGGTATTTGTACATAAAAGAAATGAAAATAATGAGGTCACAAGATATAAAGCATGACTTGTTGCACAAGGATTTTCTCAAAGACCAGGCATTGATTGTGAGGATACTTATTCTCCTGTGGTGGATGCTATTACATTAAAATATTTAATTAGTCTGACTTTATATGAAAAGCTTTACATGCATCTTATGGATGTTGTCACTGCTGGATTGAAATCCTAAGCACAATGGAAAAAATTTCAGACCATTTCATATTTTAATAACAAACTAACAGAGGAAATAAAATCTAGAAACTCTTACTATCATTGAAGACTTGCTTTACCAAATTTTTGGATCTACGATCTTGATTCCTCTACTGTAAAATCAAGTGAACACCACCAAAATGGTTTTACTAGTATTCTTTTTTCTACAGAGGTGAAGGAGGTGAGAACCTTGGAGGAAATTTTCTACAGAGGAAAATCTCAAAAGATTAAAAGTCAGAGAGAAAAACAATTTTGTGATCCTGACATAACTGTTTTTGAGAAAGATGAGGGAGATAGAAGAAAGTTCCCCTCTTACTCCTATATAACTCCCCATATTGGGAAGTTTTTTATACTAATTTTTTAAAATTTAAATTCATTATTTTATTTATTTAATAAATTAAATTAAATTAATTAAATAGTAATAAATTAATTTAATTTAAAAAATAAATTAAATAAAAATTTAATTTATTAAAATAAATCAAATAATTATTAATTAATCAAATTAACTAATAATAATAACTATCTCATATTTAATTAAATGTGCATTAGAATCATATTCTAATACATCCTCTCTCATAATGTATAATTTTAATTCAATTAATTTAATTAAATTTAATAATTAATTAATCATTAAATTAAATATCACATATTTAATTTCTCCTTATAATTGAATCACATTCAATTATTTTTCTCTCATATTACCTATAGTTTTAATGTGCATCTAATGCGTATTAATTTTAACCTATAGTTTTAATATAAATTCTGTTTATATTAAATTTAATGATTGAACCCCTTCAAATATTTATTCCTCTCATAAATTAATTTTGATTCAAATTCAAAATAAATTTATAATATATCACCATACATTATATTCTTTCCCTTAGTAAATTTGAATATTTCAAATGACTTTAATTACCTCAATACCCTTTATCAGCTACCAGGTGGACCTAATGGATCTACAAATCAGAAGTTCCAACGATATGAGATTAATTGGTTAAACTCATTAACCAAGTTAATCAATATTCGTTAACTGTGGGAACACTTCACTATAGGCCCACAATTGCACTCTTTCCACTTCAGATATATTTATGTGTCCATGGATATTGACCAATGACAACAAGTTAGTCTTTTACGAGTGTTCATAATACCAACTTGGTTAAATTACCGTTTTACCCCTCGGTTATCTTTACATCCTTAAGTACCAGTGCTTCTCTAATGAACATCCTGTTTGTGGTCCAACCATCAAACAGAAACCCTCTCAAACCAGTGAGAGGGTAGGACTCTTTCTTCAAGTTTCGAAGACACCACTTAAGGGAACACTCATCTACTTACTCTTAAAGTCCAGAAGAAGTGAATTCCATCTCATGAAATTATGTTCCCAGCTCCTCGCTCGGTCTTGTTCCCAAAATGGTAGGCTTATTGAGTCGGCAAACTAGCCACTCTCACCTATACAAATCAAAGGACAATCCTTTGTGAACAGGAGAATATAACTCACTCAGGATTAAGACTAAGTTGCTTAAGTCATCTTAATGAAATAAAAATATGACTAGTCAGCGAAGTTACATCTAGTAGTTATTTTTTCGTAGTCCAGTCTTATGCAAACTCATTACATAGGATACCTCCACTTGCATGTCCCCTATACAAACGTGTTGGATCATTGCACTTGTATCAAATACAAAGTGGATCGTATCCATAGTGTCACCAGGATAAGGTACCAGCCTTATCCATATACCATAGACCCTTTAGACTGTATCTTGAACACTGATCCCTGTATGTCTCTATATACAGTTCAAGATTCATACAACAGTCTAGGATATTAGTTTATTGGATTAGGATTATTTAGGCAAGATAAATACAAGATAAACAATAACTATTTATTGTAATAAACATCGATAACACTTTATTAATAATTGATCAAATGTTACATTTACTATCTACGAGTTTTAGGGCATAAGATCCAACAATCACAACATATCTATATGAATCTCTGGAAAATGAAATCTACATGAAAATCCCTAAAGGATGTAAAATACCTGTGAAGGAACTCTTTGGGGAAGAGAACCTTGAGCGGAAGCGGATCGACCAAATTCCATTTTCATTGAATACAAAATTTACAGTAAACAATAAACAAGATATGCATTTAATTCTAAATTACAACATGCTAGTGAAAAATGTTTCAGAAAACCTCACCTTTGAAGACCTTTCTTCACGTTTTTTTTTCTCGAACAGTTCACAAACAACTTAAAGACTTTCTTCAAGATTAACCTCGAACAAGAACGAACTCTACCACAAATGTTTCCTTGATATTCCCTGGGTGAGAACTCAGAAGTGGTGGGCTCTGGCTATTTTGGTTATGAGGGAAAGCTTAATGGAGATGAGGAAAGATTGAGAACTCTCTCAAAACTCAAAATACACAGAACTCTTCTATCGTTTTTTTTCTTATTGTCAAAATCATCCAACAGCCTTAGTAAGAAGAAGAAGAAACTTTTTCATTTCTACTTTCGAAAAAATAACCACCACTCACTTACGTGGGTGGAGAGAAAAGAAGGGGAAGGGAGTTGTAACTCCCTCCCTTATTATTAAAATAATAATAATAATATAAATATAAATATGATAATTAACTTATCATATCATATATATATATATATATATATTAAATTATATGTTATATCAAATATTGTTGGGGTTAATGCCCTAAACTCTCGTTGGGACCTGTAGTTTGTAAACACTTGTATTGAACAAACGCTTGTGATGTAATAATATGAGATATTTTCTTCACTGTTGTCTATGAAACATGATATGTTTTATTTGCATTTACCACAAACCAATAAACTAAGATCCCTAGTTGTCATTGTAACTTAAACATGTACGTGGAGACATACAAGTGAATCATGCCTTAAGTGATAACCAAAATGGTCTGTAGTATATGGATATAGGAAGGAAACCTTATTCTGGTGACACTACGGATATGACCCACTTTGTAGATAGTTACAAATGTTGTGACGTGCTACAAATGGTCTGATCCTGATCATTCATGTGAAGATATACGAGTGGGGGTGTCCTATATAAAGGAGTTTGTATAAGACTAGACCACGAAGTGTTTAGTCTCGTTGTATAATGTCGTTCATGACAAAGACTTCATTTCACTAGGATGACCATGGGTAACATGACCTTAATCCTGAGTGAGTTGGGAACTTCTGTCTTTAAGGAAGGTCCTTTGATTTGCATGGGTGCAAGTGGCCAGATCGCCGACTTAAACCTACCACTTTAGGGGTTCGTTTGATTGGAGAGCTGGGAACTCAGCTACACAAGAAAGAATTCACTCATTCCCCGAAGTAGGGGTAAGTAGATAGATTACTCCCTTAAGGGCTAATTCCGAGGCTTGAACGATGTGGCGCCACACACCTTCTCATGGCCCAAGAGGTGTCCACTCATAGTAGGACTATGATGTGTTCATTAAAGGGATCAGTTGTACTTAAGGAGTTAGATGTAACTATAGGTGCAAAACGGTAAATTGACTTGGTTGTACTTACGAGCATCTGTGAAGGTTATCGTACTACTGACTAATTATATCCGATGGACACAGAAATATATCTGTGGTGAGAAGAGTGCAACTGTCGGTCTTTAATGGAGTGCTCGACAGTTAACAGATAGTGGATCTCGTGACTAAAGAGTTTAGTCAGCTATTCACGTACTGTTGAAGCTTCAAGCTACAAGTCTATAAGGTCCCATTGGTAGCTCAATGGATTCAAGCTGAGAATCAGTTTTTGGGTCAGTTTGAAGTGTCCAAATTGATAAGAGGGAGTTTGATTATATATGATATAATTAAACTGGTTCAATTATGTGTGATATAGTTGAGATGTATGATATACATTAATTGGAGGAAAATGATATAAATATGATTTATATCAAGTAAAGAAGAAAAGAACTATGGTTTAAATGTTGCATATGATGTGATATTAAAACTAAAACTTATAAGTATAATATGATAAGTTAGTTATTATATTTATTTATAATTAAAACAATTATGAGATAATTGTTGGTGGTTTCTCCTTAATCGTGCGTGAAAGTGGGAGGTTGTATTCAGTTTTCATAATTGAAGGATAAAAGGAAAAATGTTTTCATTTTGAAAAAGCATTGTTGAATCGCATCATTTGAGTACACAACCAATCGTTTAGCTCATGAGAAACTACACGACAACTTCAAGTGTTTGTCTAAACGATCGTGTACACGCACCACCACCCATTTACGTGGGTGGAGAGAAAAGAAGGGGAAGGGAGTTGTAACTCAGTCCCTTATTATTAAAATAATACTAATATAAATATAAATATGATAACTAACTTATCATATTACATAGTTATCATATTTGTGTGTGTGTGTGTATATATATATATATATATTAAATTATATGTTATATCAAATATAACATACCTATAGTTTTAATATTATATCACATACAATATAAAATATAGTTTCTTTTCTCTTTTATATGACACTTAATATAAATCATATTTATATTAAATTTAACAACTATGAATCTAATTCATAGAAACTATATTTGAATTTCATTCAAATATTTATTTCCTCTCATTGAGCTATAATGTATCAAATACATTATGACAATTATATAACATATAATTGAATCAACTTAATTATATCATATATAATTAAATCCCTCTACTAATCTAAACAATTCAAATTAATCCAAAAACTGATTCTCAATTAATCCTATTGAGTTATCAAGGGGACCTCATGGATCTGTAGTTTGAAGCTCCAACGGTACATGAATAATTAATTAAACTATTTAATTACATTATTCACCATTCGTTAACTGTCGGATACTCCACTAAAAATCGACAGCTGTACCCTTCGCACTACAGATATATTTCTATGTCCATTAGATATAACAAATCAACAGTACGATGACCCTTCACAAATTGCTCGTAAGTACAGCTAGGCCAAATTACCGTTTTGCCCCTATAGTTACATCTAACTCCTTAAGTACCCCTGATCCCTCTAATGAACAATAGATTATAGTCCAACTATGACTAAACCCCTCTCAGGCCAGGAGGGGGTGTGGCGCCACATTGTTCAAGACTTGGAATCAGCTCTTAAGGGAGAAATTTATCTACTTACCCTTACCCCGGGGAATGAGTGAATTCCATCTTGTGTAGTTGTGTTCCCAACTCCCTAATTAGACGAATCCCTAAAATGGTTGGCTTGTTGAGTCGGCGATCTGGCCACTCTCACCCATACAAATCAAAGAACCGCCCTCATAGGCAATTCAGGTCATGTTACCTATGGTCATCCTGGTAAAATGTAAGTCTCTATTATGAACGGTGTTTTATAGTGAGACTAAACATTTCGTGGTTCGGTCTTATATAAACTCCTTTGTATCGAATATCCCCGCTTGCATGTCTATAAATGAATGATTAGGATCAGATAATTTGTAACACTTTATAACAATTTTAACACCTACAAAGTAGGTCATACTCGTAGTGTCACCAGGATAAGGTACCCAACCTTATCCATCTACTACAGATCATATACAACTAAAATATCATATATTTTATAGACAATGGATAAAATATTATATATTTTATTAAATACACAATGAGTTTGTTCAATAATGTTTACAAACTATAGGACCTTACGAGATTTTAGGGCATCGACCCCAACAATCTCACATTTGACCTAAAGCTAGTGGGGTGTACAATATAATCAAAATACAAAGTACACAAATAATAAAGTAGGGCATACATGCACCCAGTACAAATCTCCCACTTACCCTAGTCCAGACTGTTGGGGTTGATGCCCTAAATTCTCGTTGGGTCCTGTAGTTTGTAAACACAGTATTGAATTTGCTTGTGATGTAATAATATATGATATTTTTCTTCACTATTGTCTATGGAACATTAGATGTTTTAATTGTTTTACCACAAACCAATAAACTAAGATCCCTGGTTGTCGTTGTAATTTAAGCATGTATATGGAGACATACAGGTAGATCATGCCTTAAGTGATAACCAAAATGGTCTGTAGTATATGGATATAGGAGGGATACCTTATCCTAGTAACGCTACGGATGCAGCCTGCTTTGTAAAATAGTTACAAGTGTTGTGACTTACTACAGATGGTCTGATCCTGATCATTCATATGGAGATATACAAGCAGGGGCGTCCTACATAAAGGAGTTTGTATAAGACTGGACCACGAAGTGTTATAGTCTCGTTATATAACGTCGTTCATGATAGAGACTTCACTTCACTAAGATGACCATAGGTAACATGACCTCAATCCTGAGTGAGTTGGGAACTCTTGCCTTTGAGGGCGGTCCTTTGATTTGCATGTTGTGAGTGGCCAGATCGCAGACTCAAACATACCACTTTTGGGATTCGTCTGATTTGGGAGCTGGGAACTCAGCTACACAAGATGGAATTCACTTCTTCCTCGAAGCAGGGGTAAGTAGATAGATTGCTCCCTTAAGGGCTGATTCCGAGGCTTGAACGACATGGCACCACACACCTTCTCATGGCCTACTATGTTGTATTGTTCATTACTTAAAGAGTTAGATGTAACTACAAGGGCAAAACGATAAATTGACCCAACTGTACTTACGAGCATCTGTGAAGGGTTATCGTACTGTTGATTGGTTATATCCGATGGACACAGAAATATATCTGTGGTGAGAAGAGTGCAATTGTTGGTTTTTAGTGGAATGCCTGACAGTTAACTAATGATGGAATTCATGGCTAAAGAGTTTAGTCATCTATTCATGTACCGTTGGAGCTTCGAGCCATAGGTCCATAAGGTCCTCTTGGTAGTTCAATGGATCAATCAGTTTTTGGGTTAATTTGAAGTGTTCAAATTGACAACAGGGAGTTCGATTATATATGATATGATTGAATTAGTCAATTATATATGATATGGTTGACATGATGTATGAGATACATTAATTGAAGGAAAATGATATAAATATGATTTATATCTAGTAGAGGAGAAAAGGACTATGGTTAATATATTGCATATGATGTGATATTAAACTATTGGTTATAAATATATATGGTTATATTTATTTTTTAATTTAAAAAATTATTGGATAGTTGTTTGCAGTTTTTTCTCCGTAATCGAATGAGTTAGTGGAAGGTTGCATCAAGTTTTCGTAACTGAAGGATAAAATGAAAATTGTTTTCATTTTGCAAGAGATCAGATATTCGCTCATCGATTAGTACACTGCCTATCGCATAGCAAACCGAGAGCATACACGACAGCTCAAAGTTTACTAAATGATCGTGTACATGCGCGCGTTTCCTAAACGATTGCATAGAATTATCTAAACGATCATCTAGCTCTTTCTAAACAATCGCGCGCCCGAGAGTTTTACTATGTTAGGTTTTATGTCCTGAAAACTCGCAGTTTGTAGAATGATAAACATTTTCTATTATCAATATACTTGTTATTGATCTCATAAATTGTATGAAAGTCTAAATCTAATATACTAAGACCCATGACTATTGTATGAGTACTTGAACTTTATGTGGAGACATAAGAGTGGACCGGGTTCGAGTAAATAGTCAAAATGATCTATGGTACATGAATGAGGTTGGGTACCTTATTCTGGTAACACCATTGGATGCGGCCTACTCTGTAGTTGTTACAAAGAGTTGTAAAGTGCTACATACGATGTGATCGTAATTCGTACATGTTATGACATGAGAAGTGGGGGCGTCCTATGCAATGAGTTTGCATAATATTCGGACCATGAAATAAGTCACTCTTACTTTATAATGTTGTTTACTATTTAAGACTGACTATTTCACCTAGATGACCTAGGTAACTCAATCTAATCCTGAGCTAACTATGAACTCCTGTTTATTCAGGATTGCCCTTAGATTTGCATAGTTGAGGGTTGGCTCAACAGTGCTGGCTCAATAAAACTCTTATTTCAGGGGTAAGACCGGATAGATAGTTGGGGACATAGGGTGCAAGAAGAAGTTCTCATCTACCCGGTTTAGGGATAGAAGAAAGGTTGTTCTCTCAAGTACTGAATCCAGGTCTTGAACAAGGGGCCCCACCCTTTCAATGGGCTGAGAGAGTTTGATTTGGTGATTGGATCACAAACCAGTTGTTCATTAGAGGATCAATAGGGACTTGAGGAATAAGACATAATCTCAGGGGTAAAATGATATTTGACCCAGTCGTTATTACGAACAACTTGTGAAGGGTCGACTTGCTGATTATGGTTAAATCATGTGGACATAATATACCTATAGTGAAGGGAGTGCAACTGTGGGCTTTAGTGGAGTGACACATTAGTTAACGAATAGAGATTAATTTGGTCTAATGATTTTAGCCACTTAATCTCAGATCGCTGGAGCCCATGATCTGTAGGTCTGCGAGGTCTCCCCACTAGCTCGTAACGGACTAGCTCTAGAATCGTGATAAGTTAATTTGAAACGCTCAAATTAGAATTAAGGAAATTAGTAATTATATGAGATACAATTATATGTTTAATTTTAGAATTAAAACGAAAAAGGAGAATTTATATATTTAAATATGATTTAAATATATAAAGATGGATATGTGTTAAAATTAATTTAATATTTGATATTAAATTAATTAAGTTTTATTTAATAATTAATTTATGAAATTAATTAATTTTTCATTTTTAAAATAAAATAGATTTTTAAATCAAAATTTTATTTTTAGATAAAATTGAAAAAGGAAAAGAAAACAAAAACACAAATTGGAAAAATGGATTTTTCCATTATCCATCTTTAAACTAGCTCACACATATAACAATACATTTGCCTTGTCTTCTCCAAGCATGAGCTGCAACTCATACAGCTCTTCTCTTTGCATGTTGATCTACAATATAATGAGAAGATTGGAGTGAAAATCAGGCATGCAATCTATAGAATTTTGAGAGAAAATTCGGTTTGAAGAAGGGTTCTTCAACAAAGGTTGTTGCAGTGAGCTTTTCTCCTTTATCCCTTGATTCAAGCTTGTTTTGAGTCCCACAACTCAATCTAGAGCACCAAGAGAATAGTGGGGAAGATCTTGAGGTGGTCTACAACAAGATATGGAGAAGATTGCAGTTGGAGAAGGGGCTTTGAAGAAGTTCTACAAGAGGTATGTCTTAAAACCAATTTTTCTGCAAAAGCATGCTTTATATTTTGCCAAAATTAGTGAATTTGAATGCTTAGATGATCCTTGTGCTTCCGCTGCAATTGATACAATCCTACATACTAAACGATTGTTTATATGATCAAAGCCCCTTTACTACACGATTGTGTATCTTTACCTAAACGATCAAGTAGTCGTCTATATGATAGACATCATGTTTCTCCCACTTGCTTGGTCGTGGTAAACGATCGTTCCTTACTCTTTCCCTCTACCAAATCCAACAGAGCCCACACCTCCTGGATTCTCACTCCGAGAATACCAAGGGTTCTGAGTGGTGGTGTTTTCCTTGCTGCCTTGTTCGTGAGGAGTCTGTTCGTGGGTAGACGACAACGATTTGGTGGACGATTGGTTCGACTTGCACAACGAGAGCGAGAGGTATAGTCCTTTGACGAGAGCAAGATTTGAGGTGAAGAAAGCTTCTTCAACTGGTATGTATCTCGTTCCTTTGTAGTTGAAAGTTCAAAGCATGCCATAATTTGTTGTTGATGCATAACTAGTATGTTTGATTATGAATGCGGTATTTCTGTCACAATGAGTTTGGAATGATCTTGCTTCCACTCAGAAGTACTCTTTGATAAGGGTTCTTTCACAGACGTGGCTTGTCTCATAGACCTATACTTTGCAGATGACCCTCAAACACTGTAGCCGTGAGGGCCTTTTTAAATGGATTAGCAATGTTGTGCTCTGATGCGATCTTCGTGACTATCATGTCACCGCGATCAGGATGTACACCACATTAGGATTAGTGTTCACTCTTAATAGGGGGCAGTAGTATGGTGAAGCACCAAGCAAGGGTGCATTGCTGACTCCACCATGGAGGCTGAGTATGTAGCGACTTGTGCAGCTGCTAAGGAAGCTATTTGGCTCAGGAAATTTTTGACTGATTTGGAAGTTGTTCCAAACATGTCAAAGCCCATCACACTTTATTGTGATAATAGTGGTGTTGTGGCTAATTCTAAGAGCCTAGGAGTCACAAGCGCGACAAGAACCCTCAGATCTCATCTCTTACCTAAAAGAAGGCGTGAAACAACATATATCACTCTTTCATGACACCTATTGCCCATTCTTACTAGTATCCTTTAAAACAATTAATTTTGCAGCGGAAAAATTTAATGAAATAAACGAAATTACAACTTTGTTTAAGAAACCAGTCTACAAGTTTTAAACTAAGTTTTACAACAATAGCCCTATCCCGACTACAAACTTTATTCTAATAATTATCCTATCTTGTGGTAGACCTCGATCACTTCCTTCAACCTGGACTCTTTTGCTACTTGCAAGAAAAACATGAAAATAAAACATGAGCTTTTGAAGCTCAGTGAGTGGAATCATAATTCTATAATTCTATTTCAACTTATAACACCATATCATGAGGTTACTACGCAAACCTCCATCTTGAATGAAGCTTTTCACAAACCTACCAACACACACGATATATAGTTAACATTTCACATCTATAAACATTCATAAACTTATGTGCACATAATTCTCCCTCTCATGGGCTCATAAGCTAGGCCTGTCGACCCTCTGACCATCCCATGCAAGGTTCCTCCCACAAGCTCAGGAATTAGACTTCTCGATCCCCAGACCATCTTGTGAGATTCCATCTTGGGCTTAGGAGCTAGGTTCGTTAACCGCCTGACTATCCCAACCTCATGCTAAACTCCTAGTAACAAGCATTTATTCATAAAAGTAGCATATTAATTTAGAATATGCTAAAGACTAAAATAAGAAACCACTCACAGTGATTTGTTGGGATTGCTTTTCCTTCCCAGTTCACCCGGTTTCCCTTGACGTCCTGTTGAATCCTATTTTAGATTCAACTTCAAGCTTAGATTACTCATCATTCCGAACCATATCTCAAGACATTTCCTTCTACAAAAATGTTTTAAAATGTCTTAACTAGTTTACCTTAAAATCTGGTCCAGAGATTCCCTCTCGAGAGTTTGGAGTCTCAAGTTTTCTCTATTTGGCTCAGTTGTCTCCTTACTGGTGAGCATCTCTTCGTTTTCCTTAAGTTTAATAGCCTTAAACTTAGAATTTCCTTCATAGCAGCCATACCAAAACTACATTCAATTTAAAAGATTTTGGTTTAAGAATCACCTGATTTGCACGAGTAGTTTGGAATAATTCCTCGTTTGAACTTGGCACATTCGTCTATTCGTACAGTCCGCACCACACAACGCCACTGCTTTGGTCACCACTCAGACCAGTGTGCTTTTCCTGCATTCAATGCACGGATTTCTCTTACTTACTCTCAACTACTCCTCTTAGGTGATCTCTCATAATGGAAATGCTTTTTATGAACTGAAGTGAAGCCTCTTGTCCTATTTATAGGCTTCATCCTTCATCTTATCTTGACACCTCCAGCTTGTAGCATGCCCAAGTTATAGCTGGTAGAAATACAAGCTAGTGTAGCCTTTTACTTAGAATTATGAGGGCCAACAAGCAGAATATGTGTTGATAATACTAAGAATTCATGTGAAAAGTGTGTTTGCATCGACCAACACTAAAAATCCTCGTTAACCCTATATCATGCGTTATACGACGTCAAAATGTCTATTTTTGTAGCTATCATAGGAATCGATCGCATGCGTTGATGCCAGACCATCGCAAAGTTGATCGCATGTGTTGATCTTCATGAAGACCAGTTTGTCGCATGGAATGCCGCAGCTACAGAGTGATAACCGTGATACAGCTACAAAGTGATAACTGTGATAGAAGGTCTATCGCAAAGTAAGTGGAATGTGTTGATACTTCAGGAGAAACAAACATGAATGCATACCTTGGGAGTATAAAAAGGATAAGATGATGTTGACATTTCACCTACCGCATCAGAAGTGGCAGTGATTCAGAGTGTGACCACCAATGCTGTCGACATTTGAGCTTTATGAATATAGCCTTAGAGCCCAAATTCAAGGTATCCGAGCTTCTGCCTTAAGGCAGATCCTTGAGATCACAGATTCTCCACCTCCACAGCCCCTTCTGAGTGACGATCAGAGTTACACCAGAGATAGAGCTCGAGAGAAACTTCTCCACCATCTATCCATGGCACCACCAATAGCCTTGACGCATTTCCAATGAAATGCAAGATATTGCTTGCATCTAGCCTTCGACTTCTCCTCTTATCTTTGTATTGTATTACATTTTGGCTTAAGACATTAATACATTCTGTAATCAATGCATCTATTAGTTCCTTCAGCTCCATCTTCTTCATCTTCTTCTCCTTTATCATCGTTTACATTCATCGTTTAGTTATCAAAGGTAGTCACATACTCAATCGTGCAGCCTAGAGATAAGACACGTGTAGGAACCCACCGAGAGGTGTTTGTTGCGGGAGTATAGTGAGTTAATCTTCTTTGCTTGGTGTGAGGCACTAGCAACTCTTGTCTATGAGTCGTCGCAATGCTTGTCGAAGAGCTTATTAGCCGTAACTAACTGCCTGAGAGGGTGAGTAGTGAAACACACTAAAGCAAAGTAAGTATTGTTCCTAGAGATAGGCACGATCTTATGCTTGACGCAACCATGCATTATAGAGATATAGGCATGCGGCTCGCTACCGAGAGGTGTACGATGCGTTAGTATGGGGAGCTGGGATTACTCAGGCGACCTAACATAATGAACATTATTATGCGTCAACAGTTGCTGCATCTTTTCCAATTCCCAAAGTTAGACTTCCATTGCTCAATCTATTTAGTTAGGAGTAGGAGTAGCGCATAATCCTTTTTCTATCTTTTTACTTTTGTTCATCGCCTCAAACGCATTACTTCACAAACATTATTGAGTTACAAGTCCCTGTGTTCGACCTCGGATCACCCCGAGAAACTTGCGTTCTGGTTATACTTGGTGAGAAAGCGAGAAAACTTGTGATAGGAATGCATGGTCATCGCATACATGCTTAAACGTATATTGTATATTTTCTAGTCCAAGACATGACCATCCACGCATGGAGATCAAGCATAGCATAAGACACATATTTTTCCTCTCCCCTTTTCATCGCAACAAGTTTTTGGCGTCGTTGCCGGGGATTTGGTAGCTAATAGTTTGTTAAGTTTTGTGTTTTCGCAAGCACCCTTTTAGTCTTGGGCGTATTGTAGCTTGTGTGACCAAGTTGAAAACGATATTTGAGTGAAGGTAATGCGTCGAAAGTCAATATTGACCCCGAGATAGAAAGGCTATCTATCGCACGAGCTGGAAACAGTCTTAGGAGCATGTCAACCAGCATGCGACCAACAAATGCTGGAAGATCCAATGGTTGGGACAACGAGTCTCTTGACCTAAGCAGTTGAGATCAATCTCCTGCGTGGAAGACTCCTTGTGGTAGCTTCACTCCAATTTCTCCAGGGACGTCTTCTACTCTATCTTTACTTTGCTTTCCTAGTTAACTTTATATTTATTTGATTATTGTCATTTTGGATTGGCGGGTGCTTTCTTGGATGTGGTGTACGTTCGCTCCTTGTGGGTGCGATAATAATTCCTCTCGGTGCGTGGTTTCAACGGAAGAGTCCTCTCCATCATTCAATGCATGGCTATGTGAATTCTAAAGTATGAACACAATTGTTATTCTGCTCGTAGGTTCTTTTCTTGTTATCTTTTATGCATTATCCTTCTGAAATTCTCTTTTGTTCGCTTTCCTACATTTGCATTGAAAGATAGCACCCATGATAATACTTATCATTCACTCCATCCACTAACTAAACGTCGCAAGGCTCACCTCACTTTAATAGCTTCTTCAAAGTTTGACAGTCTAAGTTTTATTATGTGTAAACCTCTGCTCAAACATCTTTTACTACATTCCTGAACGAGTTTGTTTTTAGCTTTTTGGCAAGAACACTGCCACTTTCCAAGTTTGGGGGTGGCAGTGCTCTGGGCAAATGCGTCCATCACATTGCGATGCTAAAAAAAAAAACCATAATAAAAAGTCCATTGTCAGCGCAAAAGGGAGACCCAAGCTGATAAGAGTTAAAGTTGTGAAAGGCACTTACCTGTAGTTGGATACTTCGCATGATACCCGTACTTGTAAGCCAAAAAGAAAGTAGGTGACCAGAATCAACGCATAATAACAACTCCTCTGATGACTCAACCCAAATAAGCTAAGACAAGAGTTGAGTTGAATATGGCATGCAACCGAAGTTGGATACCTGCATGACACTCGTGGGGGCAAGCCAAAACAAAGAGCGTAACCAGGTTCAACGCCCTAATTCAATAATATGTTGTAGAGCTTTGAATCTTATTAAGCGAACGCATTGTAAAAAGTTGAAAGCAAAGTTGCTTGAAATGAGTAAAAAGTTTTTGAGCGGAGGCTTGCCAAAATTAAACTTAGAAAAGATCTTTTAGAAGAAGTAGCTAATTTTAAGAGGAATGTTGCTGCCAAGGTTAGAGGTGCAAGTAATTTATATTTTGAAAAACTGGTCAACGTAAAGGGAAAGCCAGAGGATAAATTTTGAATCTCTTAAGTATAAGACATGCTTGAGGATAAGCATGATTCTAAGTTTGAAGCTGTGATGGCTGGTAGAAATACAAGCTAGTATAGTTTTTTACTTAGAATTATGAGCACTAACAAGCAGAATATGCATTGATAATACTAAGAATTCATGTGAAAAGTGAGCTTGCGTCGACCAGCACTAAAAATCCTCGCTAACCCTATATCATGCATCATACGATGTCAAAATTTCTATTTTTATAGCTATCATAGGAATCGATCGCATACGTTTATGCCAGACCATCGCAAAGTTAATCACATGTGTTGATCTTCATGAAGACCAGTTCGTCGCATGGAATGCCACAACTACAGAGTGATAATCGTGATAGAAGTTCGATCGCAAAGTGAGTGGAATGCGTTGATACTTCAAGAGAAACAAGCATGAACGCATACCTTGGGAGTATAAAAAAGATAAAATGATGTTGACATTTCACCTACTGCATCAAAAGTGGCAGTGATTCAGAGCGGGACCACTAATGCTGTCGGCGTTTGAACTCTATAAATAGAACCTTAGAGCCCAAATTCAAGGTATCCGAGCTTCTGCCTTAAGATGGATCCTTGTGATCACAGATGAGAGCATGAGCAGACACTCTTTGAGGATTCTCTAACTCCACAGCTCTTTTCGAGTGACGATCGAAGTTATGCCAGAGATAGAGCTCGAGAGAGACTTCTCCACCATCCATCTATGGCACCACCAGCAGCCTTGACGCATTTTCGATGAAAAGCAAGAGATTGCTTGCATCTAGCCTTCCATTTCTCCTTTTATCTTTGTATTGTATTACATTTTGGCTTAAGACATTAATACATTCTATAATCAATGCATCTATTAGTTCCTTTAGCTCCATCTTCTTCATCTTCTTCTCTTTTATCATCGTTAAATTCATTGTTTAGTTATCAAAGGTAGTCGCATACTCAATCGTGCAGCCTAGAGATAAGACGCATGTAGCAACGAGAGGTGTACGTTGCGGAAGTATAGTGAGTTAATCTTCTTTTCTTGGTGTGAGGTGGTAGTGACGCTTATCTATGAGCCGTCACAATGCTTGTCTAAGAGCTGATTAGCCGCAACTAACTGCCTGCGAGGGTGAGTAGTGAAACACACTAAAGCAAAGTAAGCATTATTCCTAGAGATAGACACGATCTTATGCTCGATGCAACCATGCATTATAGAGATATAGGCATGCGGCTCGCCACCGAGAGGTGTGCAATGCGTTAGTGTGGCGAGCTGGGATTACTCGAGCGACCTAACATAATGAACATTATTATGCATTAATAGTTGTTGCATCTCTTCCAATTCCCATAGTTAAAATTCCATTGCTCAATCTGTTTAGTTAGGAGTAGGAGTAGTGCATAATCCTTTTTCTGTCTTTTTACTTTTGTTCATCGCCTTAAACACAATACTTCATAAACATTATTGAGTTACAAGTCCCTGTGTTCGACCTCGGATCACCCCGAGAAACTTGCGTTCTGGTTATACTTGGCGAGAAAGCGAGAAAACTTGTGATAGGAATGCATAGTCATCGCATACATGCTTAAACATATATTATATATTTTCTAGTCCAACGCATGACCATCGACGCATGGATATCAAACATAACATAAGACGCATATTTTTCCTCTCCCCTTTCCATCGCAACACTAAGCGTTCCCTTTTCAGGCTGCCAACGCCCAACCTTGCCACCACCAGCTTGAAATGTCCAATTCTTCTTCTTCCAGCTTAACCTAACCGATCTGTATGCCTTCTCCTTCGTCCAACTCAAATTTCATGGACTTAAGGCATTTCCTTTGATTTTCATATGTCCGGATAATCTTTCCCGCCCACAGCTCTCAGATATCCTTGTCTTGTAGTACATCATATAGCTTTGGTGTTACCGCATGACTTATCGTTTAGTAAATTTTTGCTGTTGCTCTTTACCTAACGATCTCGCCGTCATTCATCGTGTAACGTCTGCCCATCGTATAACACTTACCCCTCATTGCATAGCTTATAATTTAACAATATCTCGCTCTCAATGATCTTGCTTCTGATCATCCTTTAGCGTATAGCCTTTCTCATAGCTTATCGTTTAGCAATCTCTCGCTCTCAACGATCTCGTTATCGTGTATCTCTCGCTATTAACAATCTCGATGTTGCTCATCGTGTAGCACTGACGCCTATCGTCTAACGCATCGCACTGATCGTCTAGCGCGTCTGCTTATCGTGTAGCACCATCATCTAGCGTCCGCGTCTGTCGTGCAACGCCCATCATGTAGTGCTTCTTCTATTGTATAGCTCTTGCATCTATCGCCCAGCGCCCGCGCCTAATGCATTGTCTAGCGTTTACGCTTATTATCTAGCGTTCGAGCTTATCGTTTAATGCTATCGTATAGTGCTATCGTGGAGCACTATCGTCTAGCGCTCGTGTTGATCGTGTAGTGGCATCGCCTATCGTGTAGTGCTATCGTATAGTGCTATCATCGAGCACTATCGTCTAGCTTCTATGCTCATCGTCTAGCGCTCGTGTTGATCGTGTAGTGGCATCGCCTATCGTGTAGTGCTATCGTCTAACGCATCACTTCACATCGTTTAGTGCCACACATAGCTATACGATTGTTTAGCGCATCGCTTAGCGCCGCACATAACTATACGATCGTTCGCCCAGTGTCTTGTGCTCACTGTCTAGCTCTCTCGTTCTCACTCACGCAACCTCAACGCATGAGCAACTTTTGGGCAATGCCTCTTTCCAACACTTTGGTCAATCGTGTGTCCAAACCTCACAAGCTCTACGCATGGTTGCCCTTGGCTTCAATGCTTAATTCCTTTTTAACCTCTACAAACTTAGCCTCATCTCATGCGTTAATGTTTCCTAAACCACACGCATGGTTTCTTTTGACTTTACACTTAGACAAATTTTACTAGTTAAGGCTTCAACTTAAAGCTACTCAAGGAAAATCTATTCAACACTTAGAAATTTTCCTTCAACATAGGATTTAACTTATTCTTAGTTAATTTCCTTAATTATCTGCTTAATTAGGAAAATTAAAATCTGGGCGTCTAGGGTAAGTGGGAGATGATACTGGGGTATAGAGTATGCCCTAGTTTATTGTATATTGTACTGTTTTTCATGTATAGTACATTAGTCGCCCGAGGCATTAGAACAAGTGGGATCTTGTTGGGATTGGTGTCCTAATTCTCCCGAAGTCTCGTAGTTTGTAAACAGTTTATACACATTGTTAATATTAAAATAAGTGTTATTTATTTGCATTTACTCATATCCAATAAACTAAGATCCATGGTTATTTCATGTAAACTTAAGTATGTATGTGAGACATACAAGTAGATCATGCCTTAAGTAATAACCTAAATGGTCTGTAGTATAAGGATAAAGGAGGAATATCTTATCCTGGTGACACTACGGATACAACCCATTTTGTAGATAGTTACAAGTGTTGTAACGTGCTACAAATGGTCTGGTCCTGACCATTCATGTGGACACATACGAGCGGGGGTGTCCTATACAAAGAGTTTGTATAAGACCAGACCACGAGATGATTAGTCTCTTTATAAAACACTGTTAATAATTGAGACTTACATCTCACTAAAACGACCATAGGTGACATGACCTTAATCCTGAGTGTTTTGGGAACTCCTGTCTATGAGGGCGGTCCATTGATTAGTATGGGTAAGTGTGGCCAGATTACCAACTCAACAAGCCTACCTTTTTGGTGATTTGTCTGATTGAGGAGCTGGGAACTCGGTTACAAAAGACGTAATTCACTCCTTCCCCGAAGCAAGGGTAAGTAGATAAATTACTTCCTTAAGGGTTGATTCTAGGTCTTGAACATAGTGGTCACACCCTCACTTTGGAAGACAGGACTCAGTCATAGTAGGACTATGACTTATTGTTCATTAGAGGAATCAGTGGTACTTAAGGAGTTAGATGTAACTATAGGGGCAAAACGGTAAATTGGTCCAGCTGTACTTACGAGCGATTCATGAAGGGTTATCGCACTGTTGATTGGTTAATATGGACACAGAAATATATTTGTAGTGAGAAAAGTGCAGCTATCGATTTTTAGTGGAGTGCCCGACAGTTAACGAATGGTGGATCTCATGACTAAAGAGTTTAGTAAGTTATTCACGTACCGTTGGAGCTTCAAGCTAAAGGTGCATAAGATCCCCTTTGGTAGCTCAATGGGTTCAAGTTGAGAATTAGATTTTGGGGTTAGTTTGAAGTGTTCAAATTAACAAGAGAAAATTCAATTATATGTGATATAATTGATGTGATGTATGAGATACATCAAGTAGAGGAATTAATGTAAATATGATATACATTAAGTACCATAAAATAGAAAAAGAACTATGGTTTATATGTTTCATATAATGAAATATTAAAGTTATAGGTTATAAATATAATATAATAAGTTGGTTAGTTATAAATATAATATAATAAGTTGGTTATCATATTTATTTATAATATATTAATTATATGATAATTAATTCTTTTTCTCTAATAATCGATTGAGTGGGAGGTTATTGGTAGTTTTATGGTAACCGTGAAATAAAAGGAAAATTGTTTTCCTAAATTTAGAGGTTACTTCATTCGGAAAGTATTCACGGACAAGCTATCAAGTGAAAGAGTTTCACTAAGCGATATCGTTGATAGAAACTAAACGATCGTGTAGAGTTGACTATACGATAGTCATTCAGTTGATCGATGTTACACGATTTAGTAGCTATGCGATAGGCTTCAGTTTACTAAACGATCGAGTACATTGTCTATATGATAGACCAGCTTCTTATCTCCCTTTGCTCGATCGTCTACTCAATCGTAGACCTCCAGTCTCTTCCTCAAGACAAGATCATACATAGCCCACAACTTCTGAATTCTCACACCGAGAATACTAAGGTAACCTTTGTGGTGGTGTCCTTACTCTGTTTGTGAATCGAGTGGGACTCGATTGAGTTCAAGGAGTTGTTCGTTGTGTTTGTGGTCGTGTTGTTTCGGTCGTTGTGTTCAAGTGTTGTTGTGACGCTTTGTAGACTGATCAAGGGATTCTTGAAGAATGGTTCTTCAAAGGTACGCATACTCTATCCCTTGAGTTCTATTATAGCATGCTGTAATTTCTGTATATGCATGACCTGTTAGTTTCTGTTTGAGACTATAATTGCTTGTGTTCAATCTGAATGGAATTTGGAATGATCCCTTCCACTGCTCATGGAAATCCTCATGTTTGATTTCCTTCAATTGGTATCAGAGCTAGGTTACGATCGTGTAGTATTTACTAAACCATCGTTTAGCTAATGCTAAACGATGGGGTAAAGAGTTTACTCTATCACGTAGCATTGGTTGCTCGATCGTGTGGACGCTGGAGGTAAACGATCGCATAGAGTTTTTGATACTCATCATTTAATAAAAGATGCACGCACTAAATGATCGTGTAGCTCAACATTCTTCATCGCATAGTCGCTGACTACATGATCACGCGGTATACGATACCTTACGCTTGCTCCGCGATCATTTAGACGATTATGCTTTACCGCATCGTTGTCGTTTAGTTGATTGTTTAAGGCTTGCGTTGCACGATGCGCGTTGCACAATCGCGTGCCTTCACGCTTCATCGCATAGTTAAAGGTACAGGATCGTTTATGCTCACACATCGTTACTAAACGATTGAGTAAAGAGTTTACTCTATCGTGTAGGCGATCGCATGGATTTACTCGATCGTGAAACCCACCTTAGGTTATGCATTTTATTCATGCATTATATATTATAAGTGTTATAATATAGTTATTGGCATGATGAAATTACAAGAAAGCATGCACATGCATCATGAAATATAAGAGTTATATTTATGCATGCA
The DNA here is from genome assembly GCF_027475165.1 of Benincasa hispida. Taxonomy (NCBI): domain Eukaryota; kingdom Viridiplantae; phylum Streptophyta; class Magnoliopsida; order Cucurbitales; family Cucurbitaceae; genus Benincasa; species Benincasa hispida. The sequence goes on along the minus strand of NC_143484.1, from coordinate 49,155,312 downwards.
TTAAGCATATTCATGCATCATCTTTATATTATGAGAGTTATAGTATAAGGGTGTATAGAAGCATGTATGCTTGGTTCGTTACTTTGTTATGTAAGTGTTATATAAAAGTAACAATGAATGAACAATACATGGAGCATGAAACTTAGGCTTGTTTATAAGAGTTTTGAATACCTTGTATTTGTTGCTTCGCATTGTGGATGGTTTTGGTTGTTTTCGTTTATAAGTGTTATAATGGAAATTAGAACTAAAATTGATAAGAAAGAGTTGCGTGCGAACTTAGGTGAACTCATGTTTAAAAGGGTTTCAAAATTGGATTGAAATAGACCTAAGATCATGGTTCTAATGAGATTAGATATCTAAGTTTAATCTTTTGAATCGATTTAATAGGATTAAATTGATTTCCATAAAAGATTAAATTTGTACTAAATCTATCTATAAGTGACCTTTTGTCTAAGCAAGGTTCTGTCTAGGCTGGAGTACTTAAGCTGACGGAAATGGAACACCCCTACCTAGGAACCTACTTGAAAAGGTGAATTAGATAGATTTGCTACAAGCATGCGATAGTTTATCAAAGACTTCGTTAAAGAGTTTAATGGATAATGATCAAAAGTTGTTCAACTTTCCAAAGTAAGAGTTACTTTTGAGCAAACTTAAACAGTCACTTAGTTAAAATCTTTAGCCTTGTTTTTTCTAAGTAAACTAAACCCTAGGTTATAAAGTACTCAGTGAGAGGAAAAAATGTATATGATATATCAATGATTCCACTCACATTTCTCCCTGAATGTTCATGCCGTGAGATTCATGCTTGGCCTCGTGGTGCCCTGAGAGCATTCCCCTTCGGATGGTGTTTGCATGAGTCAATATCAAGGTGGACGGAGAGAGTGTTTATAGTAAGTGGGTGAAGGATGTGTGTCAACATGTCCTGCGGTCTCCTTTATTGGTTTTGCACCGTGAGTTCTTCTTGCACTGCCTTGTGGTGCCCTGGGAACGTCCCTCTTCGAATACGAAGCAACCTTTAAGGTAGGGACCGAGGAGATTGTTTCGGCTAAAGCAGTGGGAGATATAAAGTTATTTATTGAAGATAGACACATTTTACTTGAAAATGTGTATTACATTCCTTCTATGAAAAGGAATTTAATTTCTATCTCATGTGTACTATAACAAAATTACAAAGTTTCTTTTGAATATAGAGATGTTTAAAACAGTTGAAACTCATCATAAGAAAAGAAAATTTTCTCCAAATGCCTATCTTTGCTACCTAAGACTAGGTCACATTAATCTCAATAGGATTGGGAGATTGGTTAAGAGTGGACTTCTAAACCAGTTAGAAGATAGCTCTTTACCGCCATGTGAATCTTGTCTTGAGGGTAAGATGACCAAAAGATCTTTTACTGGAAAATGTCTTACAGCCAAAGAACCCTTAGAGCTAGTACATTCAGACCTTTGTGGTCATATGAATGTTAAAGAGAGAGGAGGGTATGAATATTTCATCAACTTTATCGATAATTATTCAAGGTATGGCTAGATTTACCCAATAAATCATAAGTCTGATACACTTGAAAAGTTCAAGGAATATAAGGCAGAGGTTGAGAACTAATTAGGTAAAAACATTAAAACACTTCGATTAGATCGAGGTGGTAAGTACATGGACTTAAAATTCCAGGACTATTTGATAGAACACAAAGTTCAGTCACAACTCACAGCACCTGACACACCTCAATAAAATGGTGTTGCAGAAAGGAGAAATAGAACCCTGTTGGACATGGTTTTTTCTATGATGAGTTATGCTCGGTTGCCAAGTTCTTTTTGGGGTTATACAATAGGGGCTGCGGTGTATATATTGAATATGGTTCCCTCGAAAAATGTTTTAGAAACACCTTACGAGTTATGGAAAAGACATCGAGGTAGTTTATGTTACTTTAGGATTTGGTTGCCCAGCTCATGTGTTGGTGCAAAATCTAAAGAAGCTGGAATGTCGTTCAAAGGTATGCCTATTTGTAGGTTATCTCAAAGAAACAAAAAGTGGTTTCTTTTATGATCCTCAGGAAGATAAAGTATTTGTGTTAACAAATGCAACATTTCTAGAGGAAAACCACATTAAAAATCATCAACCTCGCAGTAAGCTAGTATTAAGTGAGACTACCAAAGAAACTACAGATAGATCAATAAGAGTTGTTGATCGAGCAGGTCCTTCAACAAGATTTATTGATGGAACTGGTACTTCACATCCTTCTCAAGAGTTGAGAATGCCTCGACGTAGTGGGAGGGTTGTGCAATAGCCTAACCGGTACATGGGTTTAACTGAAACTTAGGTCGTCATACCTGATGATGGCTTAGAGGATCCATTGACTTTTAAACAAACAATGTGTGATGTGGATAAAGATTAGTAGAAAAAAGCCATGGACCTCAAAATGAAATCAATGTACTTCAATTCAGTCTAGGATCTTGTAGATCAACCAGAAGGGGTAAAACCCATTGGTTGCAAATGGATCTACAAGAGAAAACGAGACCAAATTGGTGAAGTACAGACCTATAAAGCTAGAGCCATGGCAAAAGGGTTTACTCAAAAAAAGGGGGTGGACTATGAAGAAACCTTCTCTTCGGTTGCTATGATCAATTCTATTAGGATACTCTTGTCCATTCCCACTTTTTATGATTATGAAATCTGGAAAATGGATGTCAAGACAGCTTTTTTGAATGACTATCTTAAAAAGAGTATCTATATGTCTCAACCAGAGGGGTTTATTGCACAGGATCAAGAGCAAAAGGTTTGCAAGCATAATAGATCCATTTATGGACTAAAACAAGCATCTTGATCTTGGAACATGAGATTTGATATTGCGATCAAATCTTATCGCTTTGAACAGAATGTTGATGAACCTTGTGTTTACAAGAAGATTGTCAACAAAACTGTAGCTTTTCTGGTTCTATATGTTGATGATATTCTACTCATAGGGAATGAAGTAAAATTTCTAGCTGACATTAAGACAACCACGCAATTCCAAATGAAGGATTTGGGAGAAGCACAATTGACAATATGTTATTGGGATCCGAATCGTTTGGAACCGCAAAAACGGAATGATGGCCTTGTCTTAGGCATCTTATATAGACAAGATGTTATCTCGATATAAAATGCAAGATTCCAAGAAAGGTATGTTGTCTTTCAGGCATGGAAGTCATCTGTCTAAGGAATAGTGTCCTAAGACACCTCAAGAGGTTGAGGTTATGAAACGAATTCCATATGCATCAGTAATAGGGAGTTCAATGTATGCCATGTTGTGTACTCGTCCTGACATATGCTATGTAGTTGAAATTGTCAGCAGATATCAGTCAAATTCTAGATATGATTATTGGACTGTCGTTAAAAATATCCTTAAGTATCTTCGGAGAACAAGAGTCTATATACTCGTGTATGGTGCTAAGGATCTGATCCTTACTGGATACGTTGATTCTGACTTTCAGACCGATATAGATTCTAGGAAATCTACTTCGGGTTCAGTAGTCACTCTGAACAGAGGAGCTATAGTGTGGAGGAGTATCAAGCAAAGTTTTATTGTTGACTTCACCATGGAAGCTGAGTATGTAGCTGCCAGTGAAGCAGCTAAAGAATCGATATGGCTCAGAAATTTCTTGACTGATTTGGAATTCGTTCCAAATATGCATATTTCTATCACTCTTGTTTATTCGGGATTATCCTTAGATTTGCATAGGTGAGGGTTGACTCAACAACGTTGGCTCAATAAGCCCCCCATTTTAGGGGTAAAATCGAGTAGATAGCTAGGGACATAGGGTGCAAAACGGAATTCGCCCCTACCAGCTTTTAGTGATAGTAGAGAGGTTGTTCCTTTAAGTGCTGACTCTAGGTCTTAAACAAGAGACTTCACATTCTCATTGGCTCGAGAGGGACTCGATTCAGTTATTGGATCACAAACCAATTGTTCATTAGAGGATCAGTGGGACTTAAGGATCAAGACGTAATCTCAAGGGTAAAATGGCTTTTGACCCAGCCGTTATTACGAACAACCTGTGAAGGGTTAACTTACTAATCATGGTTATATTGAGTGGACACAATATATCTACAGTGAGGGGAGTGCAACTACTGGGCTTTAGTGGAGTGACCCGGTAGTTAACAAATGGTGGTTAATCAGGTTCAAGAGTTTAGCCAGTTAATCACGGATCGTTGGAGACCATGATCTATAGTTCCATGAGGTCCCCCTACTAGTTCATAACGGACTAAACCTTATAACAATGTGACAAACAAATTTGAAGTGTTCAAATTCGATTTTTGGAGTAAAATGGTAAATATACATGATATATTTAACCTAATGTTTAATTGTGAATTAAACATAAAGAGAGAGAAAATAGGAGATATTTAAATAAGATTTAAATATCAAGATTATGAATAGGGATTCATATTCATTGGGATTATTGTTGGATTTAATATCAAATTAAATTAATTAAATTGTTTGATTAATTATTTAATATTAATTTAATTTTAAAATTGATTATTAGAATTAATTTTTGAAATTAAATGGAAAATTGGTCAAAATTGCATTAAAAGTCAAATTGTTAACTAGGTAAAAAAAGGCAATAGAAGTCAAATTATTGACTTTTAACTTTTGAAAGTCAAAATGTCAAAATTGTTGGCTTTGGACTTTGAGAGTCAAACTTTGACCAAGTTAGTAGAAAGATCCAACATTTGTGAATGAGAAATGCCAACTTTTGCATGGCTAAGTGTTGTTTTCATTTGAAGACAATTATCCCACTAAATCTCACTTCGAGTTAGTGGATTTTTAGTGTCAAATTTTCATCAAACTCAAAATTGCATGTTTTGCGTGTTGTGGTCTTAAAAGGGAGTGTTTAATGAATTTTAAAACTCTTGGCCTTAGTGGAAATTGATGAGATTATGTGATAATCTCATCCATTTTCTCTCTCAAAGTTTTAGCCTTTTTCCTCTCCAAATTAGTCACTCACCAGATTCCACCATCCCGTTCTAAGGCCGGGGAATAGTTGGGAAGACTCTCGTGGTGGTCTACAAACCGTTCGTGAGGAGATTAGAGCTAATTTGGAGAAGATTCAAAGTCTACAAAGGTTGTATTCTTTTCCCCTTTTATTGATTTCAATTGCATGCTTATCTTTGTAATTAACTTGATTAAAGTACTTCAGATCCGTTTTCTTCCGCTACGCATGTGTTCGTTCCATCAAATCTATCATTCTGCTTATATCAAAGTGCACTAATTTAATTTTTGTATTGTGTTTTCCCTATTTTTCTCACAATTTGTTGTGTTTTTTGTTGAGAAATTTTATTGTGATGGATATGACCATTGTGTTAGGGCTACATATCATCATCCTTAAGGCGATACGTTATATCATGTTTCGATGTTTTGTTGTGTTTTTCCCATTTTTCTTACAGTTTATTTTTTAAGGGATCGAATCCTAGGGGAGGTATGTGATCGCGTTCTTTGACTTATTGAAATAATTAAAAATACAAAAAATAGAAGAAAAGGTTAAGCAACATACCTTTGTCGATCTAAAACTACAAAAAAATCTTCTCCTTAAATTGGTAGTATTCTCCTTGAAGTCTTGTCTTCCTCTTTCCACGAGGTCTTACTTGCTATGACTAAGATGAGAGAGAATAGGGTAGGAGCATTTTCAAAAAAATCTTCTCTTAAAAATTAGAATTTTTCTAGAGAGAAATCTCTACATAATGGTGGTAGAGATTGTATTGTAGAAGTGAGTTCTATGAGAGCTCCCTAGTGTTGGATTTTATGTCCTAAAACTCGTGGTCTATAAACAATAAGCGAATTCTATTTTACAATAAAGTTGTTATTGAGGTTTATTCAGTAAAGATGTTATTGAATATGTAAATTGCATTTAAAAACCATAAATCCAATAAACTAAGAACCCCTGGCTATAGCATAAATACTTAAATATATATGAAGACATAAAAGTAGATCAAGTTCGAGTAATAGCCAAAACGGTCTATAGTATAAGGATAAGGTTGGGTGCCTTATCCTGGGGACACTATGGATGCGACCTACTTTGTATTTAATACAAACGATGTGATCTTGAATCGTTCATATGAAGACATGCAAGTGAGGGCGTCCTATGCAATGAGTTTACATAAAACCGGACTGCAAAATAATCACTTTTACTTTATAACGCCGTTTACTATTAAGACTGACTATTTCAATATGATGACCTAGGTAACTCGATCTTAATCCTAAGCTAACTATGAACTCCTGTTTATTCGGGATTATCCTTTAATTTGCATGGGTGAGAATGGCCCGAGTTCACCGACTCAATAAACCTACCATTTTAGGGATAAGACCGGGTAGATAGCTAGGGACATAGTCCTGCAAGATGGAATTCACTTCTACCCGATTCTAGAGATAGTAGATAGGTTGTTCTCTTAAGTGCTGACTTAAGGTCTTGAATAAGGGACCTCACCCTCTCATTGACCCAAGAAGGACTCAGTTTGATGTTTGGACCACAAACCAATTGTTTGTTAGAGGATTAGTGGGACTTAAGGAACAAGATGTAATTACAAGGGTAAAATGGTAATTTTGATCCAGTTGTAATTACGAACAACCTGTGAAGAACTAACTTACTAATAATGGTTATATCGAATGGACATAAATATATCTACAGTGAAGAGAGTGTAGCTACTAGGCTATAATGGAGTGTTCCGGAGTTAACGAATGTTGGTTAACTAGGTTAAAGAGTTTAGCTAGTTAATCTCGGATCGTTGGAGCTCATGATCATAGGTCTATTAGGTCCCCCTGCTAGCTCATATCGGACTAAACCTTAGAATAGTGTGATGAGAAAATTTGAAACATTCAAATTTTATTTAGGAAGTAAGCATTAGTTATATTCAATATACTTAACGTCTTATTGTTTAATTATGAATTAAACAATATGGAGAGTTGGAAATATTT